>NW_022985263.1:0-1861 GCF_010093535.1 Lindgomyces ingoldianus | reverse complement strand
ACGTTTCGCAAAGGCTCTGCAAGCCAGATTCTGTAATATTGTATGCATCTATATGGTTTGTGGGTAGTCGGGAATAGCATTATGGTACTTGGCTGGCATTGGGCGCTAGCTGCATTCGGGTTTTTGGTGGAATTGAACACCATCCACCTCCAGCGGTCAGTAGTAGGTAGATACTTAGGTGGGAAACAGTACTACTGCCATAGGGTTAAGTTGCCCCCCGGGGCGAGAATGTATATATTGTATATGCCATTAAGGCTTACCCCTAGGGGCAAGAAGTCCTGGCCCTGAATCCATTGCCTCTAGCCTCTAGCTTAAAGGCTTGCCCCTAGGGGCAAGAGCCGCCTGCCCTGCATCTATATGCCGCTAGGCTCTAGACTAAAGGCTTGCCCCTAGGGGCAAGATCTTTCTCCACTATGTCCTTGCATGTGGTTTCTGTCCGAAAGGCTTGCCCCAAGAGGGTACAAGCTTCCCGCCCCCGGCATCCTTACCCCTTAGAGTAAGAACTAAAGTGGCTTCGCTAAAACAAATAACCGCGTGCGCTTCCTCTCTGCCTTCTCTCTGCCTTCCCTCTTCTTGCCTTCCCTCTTCTTGCCATCTTCTTGTTCGCATTTAACACCAGACCTATTGCAAAATGAAACGCCAAAACCCATCAACCTCTAGTGAGGGAAGGAAGAAGCAGTGTTGTCAAGAGCCTAAGTCTAAAGCTGTAGCCCTTAAGGAGATAGAGTCAGTTTATAAGCTAGCAAAACCGTATTAACTGGCAACAGCGAAATTCCCGATCGATGCACTCACCCCAGAATGGACTGTCGGCGGAAACTGATCCATCAACAAGGCGCACAAGCAGCGGCTTTGTGAGATATTTAGTGAACAAGGCGTTCTTCAAAGGGACCCAGGTCATCGACTTAGAATAGCGTGCACCAAAGAGCAGGTGAAGAAGATGCTAGATCATCTCAGCTGGGAGCAGGCGCAGGATGGACAGGTTGCCGCTGCAAGAGAGGATATGCGGGGAGAGGAGTTTGAGTGGCCTTCATTTGAAGATTGGGATATGGTAGTGGGAGAGAAGGCCGAACTTATGGCGGGCAATCATAGAGTAGAGGCTCTGAAGAAGCGCCTGCGGCTTTTGGGTTGCGGCAAGGAAGAGCGATGGTGGATTTGCGACATTTACAACAAAGGTTGAAACCCGCCCCCCCTGAGACAAGCGAACCGATGCAAGCTAATACAAAACAAGACGCACTGCCACCGCATCTACGCACTAAGCTTCGGGCTAACCGAGAAGATTTAATTCTGCCTGACAACCATGGCCAGATATGGACGGAGTTGGCGACCTTGTCGTCTTCAGATAATACACTTTTCCAGGGCCCAAAGACAGAGGTAGAGCGGCAAATGCTAGAACACCTTGGGCTAAGTGGTCGAGTCAAATTTCCAGTGAGGCGACTAGGCACTCTATGGAGGAATCAGAATTGGAAGCAAATGATTACAAGATGGTGCGAATTCTCGCTTGGCCAGGCAACATTTAACATTTCTACATTTAAATGGATGGCGAGCTGCAGGATTGACAATGTAAGTGGATACTACTAAGAGCAATTAGAATCGCACTAAGAGTACAACAGTTCTGGTTCACCACGTTCCACTCCGTAATCGACTCAATATCTCAAATACGCAGTGAATTCGGCATTGACGTCCAGTCTAGTGACTGGATTCAGTTGGCAAGTCTCCCGCAAGTACAAAAGCCTGCAGATGTTCAACAACTATTCTACCCTAACCTGGACAACCAAAAAGACGTTACCCTCTGCAGACAGCAAAACCTTTTCTTGACAGCTGGCGACGACGTATACGATAGTCTGTATCGATTTGTGCTTTC
>NW_022985262.1:11226-12335 GCF_010093535.1 Lindgomyces ingoldianus | reverse complement strand
CTTTTTTAATACTATCTATTTTTTTATACTATATATTTCTTTATACTCTATCTTTCTCTATACTTGTTTTTATATAATATTTTTATATAATATTTTTTTTTACTTTTATTTATTTTATACTATTCTTTATTTTATACCTATTGTTATCTTTTTACTTTATTTTTTTATACTATAACTTTTTTATTTTATATTTATTTTATTTTATAGCTTTTTTTAATATATATTTTTTTTATTTTATACTTTAACTTACTTTAATAGCTGTACTTAATTTAAATTTTATAATTATTTTAATACTTTTTTATATTTTAATACCTTTTTTAACATTTTATTATATTTTCTTATATTTTATAATAATGTATAAAAGTTTACTATAATATACTCTAGTTTACTATAATATACTCTAGTTTACTATAATATACTATAATTTACTAAAATGTACTATAGTTTACTATAATATACTATAATCTACTATAATCTACTACTATCTTCTTAATTTACTCTAGCTAAGTAAAAGTTACTATAGTTAAACTATTATAATATATTTAAATTTTTTAATATTTACTATACTTTATAGTAATAAACTATTGTTTACTTTATTTAGCTTTAATTTACTATTGCCTATTATAATTTACTTGTATATTATAGAATTTGCTTTATAGATTAAGACTTAGCAAATCTATAGATTACCTAGAAGTATATAGTTAGCCTAATTTATAACCTTTTATAAATTATAGTTAATCTTTAAGATTTATTAGAGTCTTTCTAACTCTTGCTCTGCTATAACCTAAATTGTTAACTTGTTTAAATCTATTGCCTACTAACCTACTACCCTGTACCCCCTCCTTCGCTTTAGGTACCCTGTAGTCAGGTACTTATACTGAATACCCCCCCCCCTCCCCCCCTCTAACCCCGCCCTCTAGTTGTCCTCCTCTTTCTTAAGCTTAACATAAACTCTAAGTTTTAGCAAGCACCTTATTCTAAGAGGGTTATCCGCCCTGTTACAAAGCTAGCGCTCTACGCAACTTCTGTAGAAGCTTAGATTACTTTCTTTTACTCTCATTTACTCTCTTTTTCTCTTCTTTACTATATTTAATTATAGTTTTAGAAAC
>NW_022985262.1:0-9151 GCF_010093535.1 Lindgomyces ingoldianus | reverse complement strand
ACGAGCAGGTATTAGCCTTCCTTTTCGGAAGCTTGGATGACATAATCAGGCGTCTCGCTTAGCGCACAGGCCAGCATCTAATATATGTCCACCAATCGCCTCTCTCACTCCTTTACTTAACCATGAAACTTCAACGAAGGGCTCTGTGTCAATGATGAGTGAGGGTAAGTATATATAACTGGTCTAATGCTGGCAGATGATAAAATACAACTAACATTAGACAGCAAACAGGCCCGACGCTCTCCGCCCAAGCCTTAGCAATCTCGATAGTGAGGAAACTGAAAAAGCCGAGTCTGGTAAAGTAACTACCAACTTCTGATGACAATCTAGCCGTATACTGTGGGATTGTCCCAGATGCTAATGTTTTTGAGCGCTCTAATCCGCGCGCACCAGGTTCACCAGCAAGAAACCTCCGAAACCAGCAACCCCGATGGCCGATCCCGACGAAATGAACACAGATAATGTCCGCAACAACCAGGTAGTAGATAACGATGACCATCTGAGCAATAGTCACCTATTGCAGTTCAGTCTAGGCGACAGAGAACTGCAGGATAACGATGATAATGTGGATGAAGGAAATACTACTGAAGGCGATAGCAACAATGAAGCTGGCGACAGTGAAGGCGGGAATATCGAGGGAGGTAGCAATGGCAACAACAGCAAAGCGCAGGAGAACCACCAAAATCGGCCAGATACCAGCATGAACCAAGGATTGGAGTATGCTCTTGCATTCCAGAAGCTGCATCAATTAGCTGGAGAAAACCCGATGTGGAGACAGAATCTGATGGGTTTCTTCCCGCCTAAATTTGGATGGCAGTTACCAGGAGATTTTGCACAACGCCAAACCCCCGCCGAATCTAGCTACACACTGCCCGCTCAAACCAATCCTCCCCGCAAATCCAAGAATACGGCCTCATCTGAATACAATCTGTCCGAAAAACAGAGGATTGTCGTGGTCAACGGCAAAAAGGTCATTCAGGACGACTACTGGACCGACCTAGTGGCAAACGGTCAGATTGTTCGGAATAAGGAGACATTCTCTAATGCATTCCGTGAATTACGCCAGTTCCCACGAAATCGGCCGGTATACCTTTGACCGCGGGTGGATAAGCACGGTAATGGCATTACTGTGTCTCTGAACGTGGATAAATCGCAGAGCGCTGAGGCCATCTAGGCGTTTATGGTGGGGGCTGAGCAGATTCCTTGTGAACAATGCGCAGCATCTAGTGGGAAATTCCTGATATGCGTCACTGTTTAAGGCTTTCTCAAGGGTTTGTGCGCATGCTGCCATTATGGAGGTGAAGGGGCTAAGTGTTCGTTCCGCAACTGTAAGCGTTAGATACACGGCCGACTCCACTAGACTCTAACAGTATATAGAATATGCATCTAGTGGCAATTAGCGATTGATTAACACTACACCTAAGAAGCGCAAGATTTCTAGAAATGATCTCCTAGACAAAGGACTTGAGCCTCTAAAATACCATTAGAAGCAGAAGCAAGCCCTCCTGACTCCGGCTGCAAGCTACCATAATTCTAGCAGCAATATTAGCATGAATCTCGACTATACTGTTGATGTCTATCAGATGTCAATGGCCGGACGTTCCCGACTTATGCAGAGTCTAGTGGCAGGTATGACTGATACTGTTGGCAAGATAGAGAACTCCATTAGCCAGCTGTGCAAATACGGTTGCAAGATTGGGGAACAGCATGATCTTCTGCTGTTAATTGCCCAGGCTAATCAGCTGGAAGCGGAGCCAGATTCGGACCAATCAGAATCAGAGGAATCAGATAGTAAGGTTGAAATCTGGTTGAGCAACATGAAGTCCAGCAGCAAATATAAGAAATCTGGCCGCAATGTTAAGAACTCTAGTAGCAACATACAGAAATACGGCAGGAAAGTTAGCAGCAACACTAAGAGCAGGAAACGTAAGCAGTACAAAGATGACTCCTTTAGATAACAGCAATCTCCAGCCTAATCTAATGGATTTTAATACAACAGCAATTACCACACAACACTACAAAAAGGCGCTTAGGCCTATAAATACCTAAAAAAAAAAAATTTCATACAGAAAAATTAGGGACTGCATGCTGGATAGTAGGCGGCTTTTGACAGGATGCCACCTAGCAAAGCAAACGGATGACGGTATAATACCCACTAATAATAATATTTGGCCTTAACAAATGCGACAGATATAGAGCTAATAGCAGCTTAGGTCTGTTAGTAAATGGAAGGACTTTAGACAAATAAGTGCAAAGTGACTTACAAACTCTAGCAGATTAACACTAATAAAGAATAGAATTAAGTAAAATAATAATTATACAAACTATCCCTACATGTAACTATAAAATGCTAGATATTAGTCTAAGTTAAGCAGGTTATCTAATCTGTAAATTAATGTTTCTGCTGCTGTAAACGTTGTATCTCCTGTTTTTCCTCTCTTTCCTACTAAATAGTATTGTTATTAACTTAGGTAACAACCTAATATTCTTTCTATGCTATCTAACAATTATTGTTAGTCTCTAGATTAAAATATTTGCTTAAAGACATAAGGCATGTGTTATTAGATTTAAAGCGTATTTTAGGTAAGATACTCCTATAGTCTAGATTATTATCTATAGGCAAGAGAGAAAGTAAGTAAGCTAATAGACTAGAATACTAGTTAGCTATAAAAGGACAACACAGATCACAACTAAAGAGCGTACAGGCCTAGGATTTCTAGTAAGCAAACAGCTAAACTCTAGCAGATATAATCACTAACCTAATGTGCATAAGGCTAAGTCTAAACGTTTAAAGGTTTAGAACTATAGAATTCCTCTAACTGCGCCTAATAATAATAGAGCACAACCTTGTCTATATAAACATGCTAAGGGAAATTAATACTATTAGCTTTAAACATTAGCCTTAGTAAACACTAATTATAGACAAATTTAAACAGAGGAACATTAGATCTAGTACTAGATAAAGTTAGAACGCAAAGCAGACTATCCTAGAGAGGCTACTTCTAGACTACATTGTTCTAACCCTAGAAAGATGTCTACAAAGTAAGCAGATATTAGGGGTTAATATTCTAATAACAACCCTACTACATCTAATTTATAAAACTACTAAAAACATTAAATAGCTAATTAAGTAGACAACCCTAATGTTCTAGTATATACAGTAGGGGACAGGTAGATAACAGAGGGATGTTATATGCCTAACACTATTAGCTTAGTAACTAAAGAAGTAACAGTACATATGTTTATATAAGAATAGTCTACTAACTGCACTCTCTTACTAGTAAGACTAAAGTAGAGCGCAACTAATTAATAGGTAGCCTACTAATACTAACTCTGTAGATCCCTCCTAAGGTTAGACTATAGCTTGCTAGTAGCACAACGCTTGCAGGTAGGAACATAGTAGAGAGTAGACACATTAGACAGCTTATAAGTAATACTTATAGCAAAACAAACATTAAAGATAAAAAATAAAGGCTGTAAAAAGAAAAAAGCAAAGAAAGCAGAATAAAAAAAAAAAAAAAAAAGTAAAAAAAAGCTCTTTTTAAATTACACCTAGCTAAATTAGCTAGATTACGCCTTAAGTGTGGCAGATTGTGACCTAGGTATTACTAATACGTGCACAAAACACAGCACATAACTAAGTAGATTATAATAACACCTCCTTGTACATAACATTAATAACACGCCCTATTAAATTAGCCTAGTTTAAAATACATATGCTAGATACAGTTGTAACCCTAGAAAGCGCAACATAAAGCTGTCTATGCGTAAAGACTAGATGCCTTAGGTCTACACCTATAATCTCTATAGATTAGCCCTGTAATTTATTAATAGACATTATAAAACATAACTAGATAAGTATCTAATAGTGTATAATAAAAAAGGGTAAGATGTTGTAATCTTTTAATACTAATTTAATCTAAGCAATAGTTTGCGTCTGTCTGTTAAATTTACCCCCTAAAATTCTTCTAGTTATAAACGCGCCTTATTAACCTAAGGCAGTAACTAATAATTAGGTTTTATTACACAAACCTTTCCTAGGATCTAGATTTTAAAGTAAAATAACTAGAACCTTAACTTTTAAACAGAGTCTAGTAGGAGGTAAACTAGGTAGATTAAACGTCTATAATAGATCCTTTAAGAGATAATTAACACTATCTAATTCTGTCTAATATACCTTATCTGTAGACATAAATTCCTAGACGTTACTCTTAAAATGCCTAAGAAGGATATTATTAATCTTTATAACTGCCTTATTATAGACTGTAAGGATACAGCGCTGTTAAAAGAAGCGCGCAGCAACAGTAGAGTCTAGAAATACACACAGCATATTTAATAGATACACATAAGAATAAAAGCAACTTATAGAGATAAACTCCTAGACACTAGGGAGCAGATTAACGTGCGTCTGCTTAACTCTAGATACAGAGAGTATCTAGTCTACATAAGCTTAATTTACAGCCCTAGTGTGCATTTTTATGTTCTTAGTTAAAGTTAGAACTGTAAAACAACGCTAGAGGGGGGACTGTTAAAGGCATGCCTACACTGTTTAACCCTAGCTACTCTTAGGTATAACTAGCAGAATCTGCAAAAAATTACTACTAAATACTAATAAAATGCCACTAAAAGGCAGTTTACTTTATAGTATGTTATAAAAACTTTAATTAATAGCCTTAAAACATAACTAGTGCTACATAGAAACTTTATCCTAGATAATAAAGCTAGTTTTATAAAGTAGCTTAGAAGTAGGGGAGTTTATAGTAAACATGCAAAAAGAATTTTTTATAATCTTAATAAGTATCTTAAACCTTAAGTGCGCAGTTCTACTACCTAGAAGAAGTAGCGCTGTAATACTAGATAAAGCCACGTAGAGAATAATCTTATGCTAAAACTAAAATTAAGAACATAATATTTAATAAAGGAAAGTTTTGCTAGTACTACTAAGGCCCTAAATAAAAAACTAAGTGTTGTTTAGATTTAAACACATAGTAGACTTAATAGTATTAAACGCTAATTTCTAACTGTAATTTACTTAGTTATAGAACTTAGTAAAAGTAGTATACTTAGTAATATTATTATATAACATCTACTTATGTACTAAAAAAAGAATAGTAACAGAGATCTAATTATATAAAAGCATTAGTATTCTAAATTAAAATAGTGTTTTACTATGTAACTTTAGAAGCATTTAGTTTAGAATTTATAAGCTATAATCTTGCAACAGCTTAGATTTAGTAAAAAGAGAATTAATAAAGGCTATTTATAAAAGTAGATTATCTAAAAAGTTAGCATAAAACATTATCTAGATAGCTACTAGATTAAGTATATTACTAAATACTAGCGCCTACATAAATATTTATTATAATAAGAAGCTAGTAGCTGTAAGTTAAAGTTCTTAGAAGATATAATCTTAAGATTAGTCCTTTTATAATAAACTATAAGCTAAACAGGTGTCTTTAAATGTTAGATAAAGCTTACTTTATATAGTATGTAGGTTACTAAAGCTAGTTGCCCTAAAGATACAGGTTAACAATATTTGTAAATAAAAGCGCTCCTCTGTAGACAGACTACAAAAATACATACGCCTAATAGACATTATAGTTTTGCAATACTAAGTCTAAGCACGCGTGGCTAAATTCTACTAGTAATTTGTAGGAAAGTCCTAGTATAGTAGATGCAGCTTGTTAGTGTGCTAGGAATTATACTAAAACTACGCTATTAGAGTTAACTAAGCGCCTTCTATACAACTGTGTACTGCATCTGCGTTGTTATTATCTTAGAAGGATACTACATGTCCTTCTAGCAGATGAATTGCTAGACAAACTACTAGAGGCCACTCCCTGTGTACAGGAAAACCAAACAGTCGCTATGCTGCCTTAGTAGGGCTAATATACTAACGCTGTAGGTAGGATGTAACCTTGTTTTAATCCTAGATATAAACAGTAACCTAGTTAGTGCTCTTATATATATACTTATAAATGTATTTAATAGCCTTAACAGATGCGCAGACTTCTATATTAACATGCGCATTATATTACCTAGATAAGAATAGACTGTAAAGAATAATCTACTAATTATTAACTATAACTTTATGTTGTTTACACTTAACTGTCTAGACTTAGCTATTATTTTACTAATAATAAATTAAATAACTATTTTTTTTTACTATAGTTTTTATAGTAAAATTCTTTAGAAATTTTTTTTAGTAAGAAAGCTGCTCTAACTTAGAAAGCACCTGCATGTAGCTAGTAGATAGATTTAAGTTGCTATAAGAACTATGTACTATAGACCTTATAATAATATTAGTTAGAATACTATTAGAATCCTAGGACTGTGTTAGACGCTTAGCCTATATAACACAATTAATAAAATTAGGCAATAGGAGCTAATCTCTATTATCTAGGTGCATAAAAAGTAGGATGTAGGCATAGAGAAGTCTCTACTTCTAATACTTAATTATGTAAATAATGCTAGTAAAGCAACTAAACACTTACTATAACTTAATATCCTTTATTAAAGAATCTAGCTGCAACTTAAATATTTAAGTAATTATATTAGGCTAATCTAAAGCACACTATAGCTATTTAAGTTCTACTATTATCTTAGGCTACTTAGGATTTGCAGTAAACATAATAAACAGAGAAAAGCATTTAAGCTTTTAAATAATAGCTATAGAATTCTAGTAATACTAAGATATAAACTAACTGCTGCTAATGTAACTTAAAGGGAGTATAGTATAAATACTAATAAATTATGTGTTAAAATTGTTCTAGTGTAGGGCATTACTAATGCTCTAATAGAGATCTGCTTAGAGTTTTAACTAATTATTATAGACCTAATAAAGCTCTTTTTATTTAACCTATGCCTAGCAATCTATTATCTACTATTAGAATAATTAGCTATAGGCAAAGGGTACTACGTTGCAACCCCTTTAAGGAAATAGATAGAATTAATAAAACATAGTATTAGTAACATAGGGATTCTTCTAGACTTTATTAAAATTACGCAGCGTAAGCCTAAAGAAGAATCTAGGCTAACTAGCAGAAAACATAAGGACATAATAGAGAAGCTAATAGGCAGGATAAGAAGAATAGACTTAAGAGTAGGATTAAGTAGAGTTATTACTATTATAATAATGTAAAATTAAACTGTAACCTATACTTTTATTAAAATTCTTTATAATTAAGCTAGCAACTTTATTTAAAACTAGTAGATTTTCCTGTTGTTAGTTAGCACTAGCCTTAATAATAAGCTTTAATTAAGAGTTTATAATAATCTAAATATTCTAACTATTACGCCTAGCTCTTTTTAGTCTTTTGTAGGCAGTTTTATAAATAGAAATCTATAAATTATAGGCATCTGCCTTTAACATATGCATAAGCTCCTGTAATAGGGTTAAGTCTAGGTCTAAATTCTAGTTACGCTGCAGCTAAGTACTTAAAGTAAACTCTAAGTTATAGAAGTATAACTGCGCGTAGCTAGCAGTAACCCCCTAAGTAGGCTCTAATAGACCTTATAAGTAGTAAAGTTCCCCTATAATCTAAAATATCCTAACGCTATTCCTACGCACGTTGCAATCTGTAGCGGTGTAGTTAGCAGAAGTAAAGGCTAGAGAAGCGTTATATATATAAATATTATTACAGAAATGTGCACTCTTTGCATAAAAACTATTTAATAAACTTTAGATAATAACTAGCAGGTTTTAATAAAACTTTAAATAGATATCTCTTTAAAGGCAGCAGAACCTATATTTTAGCTAGCTAGTAGTAGACCTAGCTAAACATTTATTAATCTAATAATAAGCACTACATTTTATACACATAGCAGTAGGATCGCGCATTAGGCTAAGATTAATAGGCAAATAGTAAAGTACACTTATAATATATGCAGCTAGGCATAGTTCTTTAGTATTAATTAGATTAGGCTTAAGAAATACAGAAAGCTAAAAAGTAAATGTAATTAAAGTATGTTAAAATACAGCAAATAGCAGAGAAGTTAACTAAAGTTAAAAGTTTAGACAAATAAAAAGAAATAAAAGTGTAAAAGTTAGAGTAAACTAATTAATGTTTAAGTAAATAAAAGAAGAAGTAAATGTAAATGTTAAAGAAATATAACTAATTAAGACAGAATTAAACACATTTAGATGTAAAAGAGTAAGAGATATAGTTTATATCTATTAGTAATAAGAAAATTGTTCTTTATAAGCGTTGTACTGTACCCTTTGTGTTAGTAGGTTAGAATTAATTTTCTAAAAAGTGTGTTATTTCCTTTAGAATAATTTAGCAATAATAAAGAAAGAATAAAGATATAGATAAACAAATCTTTTATACTACTAACAATATTTATATAAAGCACTGCGTTAGTTAGTTGCAAAGTTAGATAATAGGCAATAAGTTTAACATTTCTTGCAGTAAGGCTAGGAAGACATACTAAGCCTAAGTAACAGTGTTAGCAGATATCTATAAATATCTAGCCAGAATTAGACAGATATAACTAAGAAAAGGGGACAGTACTAGAATACAGACGCTGACACACTAATTCTAGCTTAGTAACACCTTAAAACTGTGAACAGTAACAAAGGGGCAAACTTTAGCCTACTAATAACAGAACACAGCATTATAATATTGCATTAAAACACCTAGAATATAGTAATAGACCTAGTAAAATATATTTATTTGCCTTAAAAATCTAAAATATTTACAAAAGTAGTAGAAAGTTTTATAGGCTAATTAGATATTAATCTAGCCCTTTTTTAAACTAATAAGAGAAAAGGCTTAGTAAGATGTACAGTGAATAATAGAGATTGAGGTGGCGGTGGTTGTGGTTGTAGTCGTGGTCTACTGCGGAACTGCAGAGCCTGTGCGGGCATCCCTGTAAAGGAAAATCAAATCAATTGCGCAGTCGCTAGGCTAGGGCATTAATGCTCTGAGCGCAGCTAGGAAGTGGTGGTGATAGTGGTAGTTGCAGTCGTGGTTGACAGCCAGGGCTGGTAGCTGCTGCGCTAACAGCAGAGCTAGTGCGCGCATCCTTGCAAAGGAAAACCTACAATTAACTGCACAGTTGCTGGGCTGAAGCGTTAATGCCCTAAGCACAACTAAGAAGTGGAGAAACCTATTGCGTTAGTGGTGGTGGTAGTCGTAGTTGCGGTGAT
>NW_022985261.1:5311-13589 GCF_010093535.1 Lindgomyces ingoldianus | reverse complement strand
AATGTATACAATATTCTGTATTAATTTGTGCTTTTAACGCTAGACCTAAGCTTTGCAGACGTCTACTCCCTCCTTAAGACTATAAAGCAGAAGGGGAAGGTAATAAGCATTATTATATTTTATATTTACTAATAGCTAAACTGTAATCTTGTAAGAGTTAGCAAGTGTAACAACAACAAGCCTCTTCTACATAAGGATCTTCTGCTAGCTTTGCAGAAAAAGTGCAGCAATAATGCAGAGAAGCAGTCTATAAAACTCTAAAAGTGTCTTTTAGAGTACATTAGAGACAAAATAAGCAATTTTACTAGCCTAGAAATAAAGCATTACCTACATAAGTACCTAAACAATGCTAGGGATGCTTATGCTAAATAGTTTAAGCATTAGGCATAAAGAGACATGCTAATTCTTATTGTTAAGTTAGCTAGCCTACATTTACAGCACAAATGCCTAGTGCAGTTTAACACTAAGGATTCTAGGGAGATAAGCTTAAAACCTGTATCTATAATTACTTAGGCTGTTTACAAATTAATATCCTGTATCCTAGAGGTAGCGCAAAACCTAGCGCTAAGAGAGAAAAGTGCAGTAGATAACTTATGTAAGATAATAAAGCTAGTAATTACTAAGTAGGCTGCAAAGCAATACGCAGAAGCGTTAGAAGGTTATAGCAAAGAATAGCAGCTATTAACAGTTTAACTAATAAAGGCAGAACATGCAAAGTACAATGCGCTGCTAGAGGAATTGCGTCCTTTAAGCCCTTTCTTCTCTAGCCTATTATCTAACTGTTAGTTAGTTGCTCTTAGCAAGGCCTATAGTAGAAATAAGGTAGCTGTTTGCGATAGCAGATTAGGCACACATAAGCCACATAGAGAGTATTCCACAACCTAAAGTAGCAGAGATAGGGTGACTGCTAGCGCTTACAGGATAGGTAATTCTTAGCCTCTGTTAGCGCAAGATCTAGGTGCGCTGGCACTAGACAAAGTACAAACCCTTCTAAGGCTGCGCAGTAGTAGAAAAAAGATGCAGCTGCTGCTAGTAGAAAGTCCTAATAGCAGGGCAAGCGCCTAAAAGCTAGATAGCAAAAGAAGGTTAGAAAATTGTCTATTAAACTAGCATTAGAGCTGTGACTATTCTAAAGTACAGCAGCACATAGCAAGAGGATTAGGGCATTAGAGGCGACGCGTGGCTGCTAAAGCTAGAAAATGCCTCACAGGGGTAGAACACAATGTTATTAGGTGTTGCACGTAAGTTAGGATGCGCTTAGTGCCTACACGCGTAACTATCTTAAGCTATTTAGGCTGTTATTACATATTTCTTTTATTTAGTAGCCTAACCCCTAGGGGCCACAGAGGGTATGTTAAATTTGCAATACATTATAAGTAAATATATATATTTTTATCTAGAAAAAGAGGCTTAAGGTTTTAACATCTTGCTACTACTAGGGTTTACACCTAGCAAGAGTTTACTAAAAGTAGAGTTAGACATTTATAGGGAGGTTAACTATTAGGCTCTCTATACTAATAGCCTTAGCTAGCTTTAGACTAAATTAGAGCAGAAGTATGCACTTAACAACATTAATACTATTTTATACACTCTAGCAGTAGACATTAACTGTCTAAATGCACACTCTTCTAACCTAGATAATAAACTTGCACGCTGCCTTTTTGCTAATTGCAACATAGTCTTAAGGGAGTTTTAATAGCTACGTAACTTTACCTTCTACCTATTAGCATTCTACCTAGCATACAGAAATTTCTTATCCCTGCAGCTACTAGCATTTTTAATAGATAACCTTTTTGCTATTATGCAAGACAATATAAGCTACTAGAATAATAGCGCTAGTGTGCTTAATTATAGGTATTTTTAGGGATACTCTAACATTAAGTAGAGCATCTGTTACAGGCTAGACAACTTTCTTACAACTAAAGGAATAGCAACAGCTGCTCTAGCACTTCTAGAGTTAGAAGCTAATGCCTCTAGCTGCGTAGCTGCAAAGCGGCAACAGCTGTTGCGGCGTCTATAGGGCTAGCTTACCCTAGAGGATCCTAATTTGTCTAAGCCCTTTGCTTAAAAGCAGCAGCGCATTAAAACTGCAGTTGCAGAGGAGGAGTTTGCCTTTTAAATAAAGCAGGTGCTCTCTATGCAGGTTTTTTGCCTAGTTAATAAGCACTATAGCTTTATAACAGTTCTTAATCTAATCTTCTAGTTAATGCGTTTCTACCTTAAAGAAGCTTAGCAGTATACACACTTACTACAGTCTTTCTAGCTGTCTATCTTCCTTAGGGTGCTTAGATCCTTTGCTAGAATTTTTAAGCTTGTAATTAATAACTTGCGTAGGAGGTTTAAGGCTACTAGATCTATAAGGTTAGGTGTTGCCTTAGCTAAAAGCGTGTCTGCGCTTAATTAGCTAGAAAGCTACTGCTTTACTAAGTTTTCTAGGTTATTAATAGGTTTAGTGCTTAAACCTCTAGGTACTATAGATAGAATAGAGCGCGGGGCATGGCCATACATCAATCCCCGAATGCTAGATCTCTAGGGCGGTGGCACGCTTAGTCTTGCACAGTGGCCGCAGGGTAAAAATAGCCAACTATTGCTAATGCATGTAGTGTCCATCGCATTCCACTACAGGTTAGAGGTGGCAGCAAGCTGTTACAGCAATGTGTGGTTCTAAAAGCTAGGCAGCATACAGGCAAAAGAGCTAAGTAGTGTGGCTAAGTTCCTAGAGGAGATGTTCTAGGAATTATAGGTGCTACAGATAATTATGTTTATTACCTACTAGTTTAGTTGTACATTAAACAAAGGTAGTTAAAGCTAGAGAGGCAGTAAGACATAAGAGAGCAAAGAGCACTAGTAGGAGCTTATACAGCAATAGTCCTAATCTAGGAAACTATTCTTATAGATGTACGTTTATTACTCTACTTAGATGTTTTAAGGGTTTTTTAGCACTAACATCTAGGTTAAATAAAGAGTATAAACTAGTTTTTTTGCTCTTTGTCTCTAGAGATGCTGCCCTGCCTACCTTTATATTAACTAAGACGTAATAAGACTTTGCTAAGAAGCTATATAACAGCAGTATGTAATTTAATAAGTTAGCAAATAAATCTTTTACATCTTAGAATGTAACATAGTTCTTAGTCCTCTGCGTAGCTGCCTAATACACAGCTACAAGCTTAATAAGTAGGGAGCTCTAGATTAGTGCACTGTGTGTTGCAATAATTTCTAGCAAGGTTAAAGGCATGCTAGGGTTATATTAATTAAGGCTTAGCTATTAGAGGGTTATTAGGCTAACTAGATTAGCGCCTCTAGCAACAGCGCTTACAGTAAGACTAGGCAGCCTTAAACAGGTATCTAGGGAGGCAGAACACAAGGCTAAACATCTACTAAATAAGAAGACAGTAATTAACTTTAGCTGTCTTATTCCTTTTGCTATAATACTACTACTAGTTAAGGAAGGTTTTTAGCTTCTAAAGAAGAATTTTAAGAGGGAAGACTAAAAGGTGCTAGAGCATTATTAAGTTGCTTGCTAATGCTTAGTAGAGTGCCTTAGTAATCCTCTCTGCAATATAATGCTAATAATAGTGTTAACGCTAGCTTTATTATTAGTTACTCTAGCAGTAGCGCCTAAAACGCAGCATTTTAATGTAGGGCTAAAGAAGAATGCTGTAATGTTTGCATTAAATTTAGTAATAAGAATGCTTTAGTTTCTTGTACTAAAGAGGTTCCTATAAAAGGTAGATAATAGGCTTGTGCTTTAAGTGCTAGAGATAATAAAGAAAATTAGTAAGATAATTTACAATTACCTGTAAGCTATTATTTATATACTAACTACAGGATATAGAGCACAAAGGGGTAAGCAACCGCATGCTGCGAGAGCTAGGGTGGGTGGTAGTAGAGCGTGGAAACTAAGATAGTCCACAAAATAGTAAATTATCTCTCTGTAGTGTAAAAGACTTACTGCAGATGCGTAATAAGTTAATGTCTCTTTAGAAAACTCTAGCAGGGTTAATTAGGATAATATTTTATAGTTATAATAGCATATAGGTTAAGCGTTGCTTAGGTATTATTAGGAAGAGATAATAGTAAGATCTATAAAATAATTAGCGTAGCTATAGTGTAAACTTATAGGCAGGAGATAGCTAAAGAGAAGAGAAGAAGGAGGGGGAGAGAGAGGGAGTAGAAGGAAGAGGAGGGGGGGGTTTTAGTATAAGTACTAGTATGTATTGCTAAACGCCCTCTCTTTGTCCACTCCTTAACATGTATATACGTAGTAGCACACGTGACAGGTAAATTTACTGTAATAGAGCATGCGTTATAATGTAAAATGCGCTAAACCTTATACAGAATACTCTTTTAAAATTAACATAAAATAATTATTATATTTTTAGCTAGGGGTTTTATTTATTATTCTAATGTGTAGCTAAACAGCTTAGCATGGGTCTAGCTAACGTGTAGGATAAGGAGATAGCTAGGGGGTAGAGGGGGGGTTTCAGTATAGGTACCTACTTGCCACTGCTAATGCACTAACCACATATAGGCTTAGCACACGCGCTAGCTATAAACAACTATTTGTGACCTTATAAGCTTTTTTCACCTCTATAATCTACTACTCTCTGCTCTAGCAGCAGAAGCAGTAGCAGTAATAATAGCAACAATAACAACAATAATAACAAGGACAGGTGTAATTTTAGTAAATTTAAATAATTTTAACTAAAAAAGTAATTATAAGTTATTTGCTAGCTAGTGCTAACTAGTGTAGTGTACTAAAGTTCTAATTAGCTAATTCTAGCAAGTGTAGTGTTTTTTTTAAGTCCCTTTAAGGCAGTACCTATTCTAAAAGCCCTCCCCCTCTCTCCTCTTATCTCTATATTCTCCACCTCTATTTGCTACCTACTGCGGTGGAAATAACCTATTGCACTCTAATAAACCTGCTTAGGAACTAGTTAGAAACAGCTAAGTCTAATATTAGTGCTAGGCCTTTAAGATTTAGTAAGTGTTTTCTATATTTACTAGACTTTTTATTACAGTATGCCTAGGCTAGAGCTAATAGAGGGGAAAGAGAAAGTTTAGCTTTATGTACTAGTACCTAAGGCTAAACTTTTTTCTCTTTAGGTACTTATTTCTTTTCTTCTCTCTAATTAGTGCTTATGCTTAACTTTTTACTCTAGTACATATCTTACATATTTTATAACATTATTAAGTTCCTTAGTAAACTTATACCTGTTTAGGTTTAGGCTTAGCTAACATTATAACAGAGTTATAGATCTAAGTGCATCTTCTAGCTATAGTTAGGCAGAGCCTAGGGAGTAGTGTAGTTAGCTCTAAACCTACAGCTTTTTGCTATATCTAGACACTAATTTTATATTCTAGTTAGCTTTTCTAATTTGCTATTTCTTTAAGGTTTAAGATTACTATAAAGTTAAACTAAATCTTACTATAGACACATTTTTTAAGAATAAATAGCTAGAAGAGTAAGCTTAGGCTAAAGCTATTAAGAAGTTTATTGCTAATAAGCTTACTAAATTAGACTAAAACTTAAAGGACATTAAAGTAGTTAGGTAGAACACTAAGACTAGCAAAATTATTTTATATGTAGCTATACAAAGTATTATATAGTTAGCTTTATATTTTAATGCAACCTAGGGCAAGCTTTTAGACGTAATTAAGAGTAATTATAAATTTTACAAGGTAACTAGTTAACTTTAGCGCGCCTATTTTTTCTGCTTTAGTAATGCTAAAGGACCTAACCTGTAGACAGTTCTTAACACTATTATAAATAACTAACACTAGAGGACTTATTATTTTAAAGGCATGCTAATAAAGTTCTATAATTTTAAAATGCTGTTAAAGGTTAAGATATATGCTTTTACACTAAGAGTAGTTATGTTTAACCTCTTTAAATAAGCTAATAGGCTCTTTTATAGTTACAGTATTTTTAAGACCTTTGTCTTTAACTAGGCATAGAATTTTATTAAGTGTTTTAAGCAGCTTAGTAGCTAGGCTAAGAAATAAGCAGCTAACTCTAAGCTTTATAGTAGTAATTATATTACTATAGATACTATTGTAGCTAATGCTTTAAATTCTAAGATCTTGTGTGTGGGAACTCTAAAGGCTTACGCTAGACTAACCTAGTTAAGAAGGAGTGGCCGCGCTAAGGCTGTAAAACAGATTAAGGCGCTTAGCAGTAAATAGGTCCCTAAGGAATATGCTGTCTACCCTACTAAGCTAGAAAAAGCACTTAATGTATTTAAGCATAGTCTAGGTTCTAATTTTAATTTACATTTACATTTAGATTTAGATTTAAATTTAGATTTAGATTTAAATTTAAATTTAGATTTAGATTTAGATTTAAATTTAAATTTAAATTCTAATTCTAGCACTGCATTAGATAGATTAAGGGAGGACAAAAAGGAGGCACCTGCGCGCGATATTCTAGGCGGCAGAGACAGCAGTAGCAGGGTGGCGCGTCTGACTTTCTAGAAAGGACATAACTATAGTTAAGGTAAGGACTACACAAGGAAGAAAAGGAAGGCTGCTTTAGTAATGCTATTATCCTTCTACTACCTAGATGTAAATAAAGACAAAAAAAACCTAAAGTAAACATAGTTTAAGGATAATAAAGTGTATAAAGGGGTTTATATCTAGAACCTACTTAACTATAAAGAAGTAGACTAGATAGATAACTACTGCTCTAACCTAAAGTTTAATTCTAGTAATGTAATAAAAAATAAGACCCTAGAACACAAGCTTACCCTACACACTAGTAGTAATGTTAAAGAAGAGACAGAGAAGCCTAGCTAATTAATAGATAAGCTGCTTAAGTTAGATTATGCTTAGAAAAAGGTTTTACTATATGTACTAGTACTTAACCTAAAAACCCCCCTAACACTTATTAATCTGCTGCAGACCTAGACCTAGACCTAGACCTAGACCTAGGTTCCTGTTCCTTCTTTAGGGCACAACAAGGTTTGGGCGTCTACTTCTACGCAAGGCCTTGTTGCCTTTGCACTAGAAGCCCTATTAGGACTTAATGCTTATAACAAGAATAGAAAGGCTATGCTTAACATTATATATTAAAATTAACTTATTTGCATTTTATATATGCAGACTTTATACCTTTTAGCCTAATTTAGTAATAAGAAGATCTGCTAACATTTTAAAAATAAATATCCTAACAGCGTGTTAGCGTTTGCTGCTTAGCTGCTAGCAGATTAAAAATATAAGGCTGCTTGCACTATACCCTAAGATAGTGCTAAACTAGTAAACGCACCCTAGACATAGATGCATAGTAAGAATAAAAAGAATCTACTAAACAAAAGTGTTATAGGCTTACTAGAGACTAATGCAGCGTTTTGCAAATATAAGTGTAAAGCATTAGAGCTTATGTTAAATCTAGTTTACTAGCCTTAAGACTATTAAGTAGCTCTAACTACTAATTTTATCTGCTATAAAAGCTATCCTTAACCGCTAGGAATGACATCCGCACAGACGCCCGCGTAGTAGCAGATTACAGGGGCTGCTGCAATTGCAGATAAATATAACACATTTATAAAGGACAACACTGCACTACATAGTGTGTGCTTAGTTAACTAGGTTAGCATTAGTAAAACTAACACTGTCTTTCTTTCCTAGAATATTATAAGTTCTACTAACCTTATTTATTTAAAAGATTACTATAGGGTGCTAAAGACCTAAAAAGAGGGACAGAGGGAAGGGAAAAAGAGAAAAAAGAGGGGGGGGGATTTTAGATTAGGTACTAGTGTACTTAACCTAAAATACCCCCCTCCTTTCTCTCTCTCTCTCTCTCTCTTCTTCTTCTCTCTGTACCTATTTTTATTCTTTATGTGTTGCTTTCCTATTTAATTTAGACACTAACGCTCCCTAGTATTTTAACAAGAGGAAGATTAAGCTTTAGCAGCTATATAATAATAAAAATTAGAAGGCTTTTAAAAATTATCCTACACCTAAGCTGTTTATTTACGCTACTTAACTCTATCTATTTAAACAGGCTGCTATTAACGCTTAGAATTTTTTTAATAGATATTATGTTATTATCTATGCTAGTAACAAGTCTTGCTTACTTAAGTAGATTAAGGGAGTTAAATATATTACTAGCACTCTTAAGTAAGACTATCTAATCTTTAACTCTAAGAATAAGACAAACTCTTAGGTTATCCTTATTACCCCTTATAGCATCTTATACACTTAAAATAGTCTTACTGCGCATAAGGATTAGCTCTTTAAGTAATACACGCTCTTATAGTTAAAGAAGATAGATATTAAC
>NW_022985261.1:0-4031 GCF_010093535.1 Lindgomyces ingoldianus | reverse complement strand
CTGCAATATGCACGCTTTCTTGCCTACTCTATCTTCTCTTATATAAATTTAAGCGTGTGGGCGAATTGTGCGCTTTAGACAGACAAAGGACTGTCTTATTATTAAGTACTATGTTAAAAATACAAGTAACTACTGCTAGATAGTAAATGCAACCTTAAATGCTCTTACTAGCATTTCTGCCTTAATTAATAGGTACAACAAGCAGGAGAGCAAAGTTTCTGTTAACATTAAGGGTGTTAAGGTTATTAGTAATTAGATTAGTGTTAGGCAGAATATTCTTAATAATTTTGTTATGTAGAACAACAAGCTGTATAACTTAAATAATAAAGAGACTTTTAAAGGCGCTTGTAAGTACAGCAAAAAGCTTAATTAAAACAAGGTCCTGCTAAAACTCTTTAACACACAACACAGAGAGGATGTTAGGGTTAGCATTAATAAAGGCAGCTTTACTTTAATGGCTACTACAGCTGCGCTCCTTAACAACCTAGAGACACTCACTCCCGCTAGGACTATAGCAGGAAGGATGCAACCTGTTATGCTAAAGGACACACAGTCCTTTTTAGAGCAATTAGGCTTGTCTAGGCAGCTAGCGCGCCTTAAAGAAGCACTAATTAATGTTAACGTTAAGATGCTAGATAACAACAAGCAGCCTCCTGCCACGCCTAGCAAAATTAGTTGTACTACTAAGGCTAGTAAGAAGAGGGCTAACGTGAAGAAAGGTAGTAAGAAGAAGCCTAGCAAGAAGAAGACAAGCAGCAATAAGCGTAAACAGACAGCTAATAATAAGTTAAGCCCTAATACTCTTAAGCTCTAGCCTTAGCCCTAGTTTTGTTAAGCAGCTAACAATATGCCACCTACTAAGGACACAGAAGTAGTTAAGCCTAGTAATAAAGACCTGGCTAACCCTAACAATACAGCTAATAGAAAGGTCAAGAAGTCTACTAGTAGTGCAGGTTAAGGGGGGCAGAGTAGAGGCAGTAGAGGCAATGGAGGCATTAGAGGCAGCAGAGGCAAAAGCTAGTCCTAAATAATAAATTAGTTGTGTGGCAGTGTGTAGGGACAGATTTAGGTCAGCTCTGCCTTTAATTTAGTATAAGTTTTTTTGTCTAGCGTTAGTTACAGTAAGATACCTAAACATAACAGTCTAGCATGCATACATAACTATTATAGTTAAACCACATTAAGAATTACTCTAAACTATACTATATTAGTATTATTTAAACTATACTATGTTAATTATAGTGTTAAACCACGTTAAAAACTGCGTTAAGAACTGCGTTAAGTAAATATACATTAATTTAAGCGCGTTAGTGTGGTTACTTGCTTTAATACTAATCTATCCCACCTGCTCTTTTATTAACAACACTAAGGAGAGTTTCTTAAAGCTCTAGATTAATTAGTAGACCTATTCCGCTGTCCTAGACCAGCTTAATGTGCCTCTGTTGTATCTAATTACTAATACACTTAATTATCTTAATGGTGGTGCATCGCAACTGCAATCTGTCCCATGAACAGGTTCTTTAGGCTCTAGAGAAGGTCCGTTCTAGCTCTGATAATTCTGCAGGGATAGAGAGAATAGCTATAGCTATGCAGCTAAGCTCTAGATAGCTGCAACGCTGCTTAGATTAACACTACTACTTAAAAGAAGTAACTCTGTCTTTTAAATTAATAGCTAGGCTATTAATAAAGCTTCTAAAGTTGTTATCTAGCTATAAACTAATAGTCTTTACCTTTGTCTTCTACTTTAATAACATAAAGACGTTCACAGGCTTATCTAGCTGTCTAGTTAATATACTAGGTACGTTATCTAGAGCTAGAGAAGAGCCTAGTTTACTATTAGGCTTAAAATTATTTACCTAGATTGTATTAGTAAGTTTAATAGCCAGCTCCACCCACTCTTCTAGCTAGTTCTAGTGTAGGTAGGCGGCTTGCTTACGCAGATTAAGTAGTATTGCAGTAGTGTATACAGGTGTCTCTCCTGTTTTGTTATAGTATTTGTTAAGTATATACTAGCCTATGTTAATAGCTTAAATTATGCGTTTATTATAGTTCTTAGGTAAGAAGTAGTAGTTCTACTAAACGTAAGTACTTAGCTTTATTAAGAGGAACTAGATACTAACCTTCTGCTCCTTATACTATGTTAATAGAAGATCTATAAGCTTAAGTAATTGCGCAATTAATAACTTATCCTTCTCCGCGTACAGAGTCGCTAATGCAAATAGCTCTAAAAAGTGAGCAGCCTTTTTAAGAATATTCTAATTATTAGCTTAAAGCTAATTGTTGCCTAGAATGTCCTTATAGTTAGTTATAAAGCTCTTAATCTTGTCCATCTTCTTTAAGGCTTGTGCGATGACCTAATACTAAGAAGACTATTATGTCTAATTATTAATCCTAAGACATAGACTAATAGCTCTGTCCTAGAGACCCTAGTGGATTGTGGAACTTTAGAGCTAGACCGCGAGATTGTGAAGCTTGCGTAATGTAGGGATGTTCTTAACGCTATTAATGTCCTTAACTAAGATAATGCTTATATTACTACCTTACTACTTCTATTGTTTACTTTATCTCTTTATACAAAGGCGCTCTGCTTTAGTTTGTTTATAATAAGAGGACACTTAAAAACTGCGCAAGAAGAGCTTCTCTAGCAACACTAGAGGCAGTCTTAAGAGCAGCAATAAGAGCCTTTTAGAAAGACGTAAGAAGAAAAGCTTAAAGAAAGAGATTAATAATATAAGTAATATAACAGACCTAATAATGCTTTATATTAAAGTTAATCTACTTAGATAATTAGCTTAATAAGTGCTTAATTAAACTTATAACTAATGTTATATTTACGCTTTAATTACTTTAATAAAGCTTCTAGACAGGTATTATTTAACATTGCATTATTGCCTATATAATAGCTAATCTAGAACGTAATATTATATTTTCTAAGAGTATCTATAATAGAAACTGCTTGCTGCTCTCTAGAGTGGCTGTTACGTAGCTCTAGAAGCCCTAGAAGTGCCTTCTAAAGCTAATAGTCTTAATTAACCTATTATACGCAAACTGCAAGCATTAAGTAATAATGCAGCAATGTCTAAAGGTCTAAGAAGATGTGAATAGAGCTTATAGCAGTTGTTATGCTAGTAGACAGCTGCTCTTAATAAAGCTTATAGTTTACTATAATATATTACATAACTATAGTTTACGCAGTAATTAGCTTATTCTTAATAGTAAGGTTATAAGTAAGGTAGAGTTGCTCTAGTTTCTTCTATTTAATAGCTAAAAAAGGCACTTTATAATAAGTAAGTAGTTTTATTAAAGCCTTATAATAAGCTTATTAGTTAAAACTACTCTATAAAGTGTCTGTTGCAGTAATAGAAGTATAGATAGACAAAATAGACTGCTAGGTGCTTGCATAAAGACAAGTCTCTAAAAACATTAATAACACTAAATGCTTTACCTTAACGTAGGTAATAGTGTTACTAAGATATATCTTCTTCTAGCTAGAACATATTTTATAGATATATAGCCTTTTCTTTTTACTTTATTATTTATAACTTAGTTGTAGTAAAGCTAGGCCTTTTTTTAGTTTATAAGTAATAATAACCTAATAAAAGTTAACAGGCTTTATTTTATAGTCTGTAGTTACAGAATTAGATATCTCTAACTCTAAGAACAGTATAGGCAACATTTAGAAAAGTGTAGAATTAAGATGTATAATAATTTTAGATAACTAAATAGCTAAAATAAATAAAAGTAAAAGTTTTAAAAGCTATAGTGTTAAATTATGTTTTAAAAAAAGTGCTTAAAGTAACTTACATTCTACATTAAAGTTCTAATAGCTATATAAATACATTAAATCTATAGATGTAATAACTAATTAGTAGTAACTACTGCCTAAAGTATAATAGTCTACTTATAATATAAGAAAGAGGCGTTTTCTAGTTTATTATTACTTATAGGCATTAAGAGCTGTATCTCTGCATCTAACATGTAGATCTACTAAGCTATTAATGTGTTTTATAGTTAAACTATATTAAGCTAAT
>NW_022985260.1:0-18194 GCF_010093535.1 Lindgomyces ingoldianus | reverse complement strand
AGACATAAAGCATGCATTTATGTGTTAATATATAGTTAGCTGCGCTTATAATATGTTAGCACAAGTAACTATAAAATTACTAAGTAATATATATAAGCATATACATTACTAAGTAGTGTAAAGAGATTATTATTAGGTAAAAGCTTTACATTATTATACATAAAAATTTAAAAATATAAACATTAATAATTTTAATTACTAAGACTAACTTTTTTTAAGTAACTACATAAATTTTTAATTTTTTTAAAGGTTAGCAGCACTAATAGTTGCTTAGAAGCTACTAAGTAGAGCTTTTTAGCACAACAACACTTTATATACTAGCCTCTTACGTCCTTTTTAGGGACACAAAAGCTGTCTAGGTAGATAATGCAGCGCAGAGGGCTACTATAATAAGTAGCGCAATAAGTACACAGCTTTGTGCAACTAACTCTATAGTACTTGTAGATTAGTTAAGCATAGGTAAGGCGCTTATAGTAACCTTCTGTTACAGTCTACAGTTGGACTAGCGTAACTCCACTGGCAGTGCTCTACAATCTAGCTAAGTTGGGACAGGACTCGCTTATGGACTAGTCAGAGGACGCGGACGCGGCACAACTGCCTGCGGTAATGGAGGAGTGCGTCGTCTAGTAGGAGGGCAGGCCGCAAGTCAAGGGAGCTTAAGGGAGCTCAAGGAGCTCTCCTTAGCAGGCTCCTATAAACTCCTCCTGCTCCCCTTAGCACCTCTAGCACATGTATATAGTTCCTGCATTAAACAACCTTTAAAAGGTGTTTAATGTTTAGTTTATTCTCTACATAAACTAAGTAGCATTTAGCTTTACAAAGAGCTGTAATACTATTTGTATATCTTGCGCTATATATACCTCTAATTCTGTCTAACAGGACCGTTTAACCCGGCCTCCCTACTGCCGCACACAGGGCAAACTACGATCCGGTCACCCTCCTCTCCTCCAATAGCCCATTAGCCTGTACGTAGGACTGTACACCCTACCGGTTAGCCCCTTACCACCCGTCCTACTCACCCCCTAGGAACATCATAAGACCTGAGTGCTTCTACAAAGCAAGGATTATAACACCTTCTAAGGGTTACGCAGCACTACTACTAGCTCTAGGTTAAGAGTTATTAGCCTTAGCTTACTTAAGGTTATATTCTTATTTACTAACTGCAGTGTTATAGTTAGTTGCCTATTCTAACTAGATCCTCTACTAGGCAACATTATTATCTAACATCTAGAGGGGGAAACTCTTAGGAACATTAGCTAGTGTCTTTTAATGTACCTGTATATATGTCTTATAGAATGTTAGGTAAAAAAAGATAAGTTTAGGCCCTATACCTAATATTAGCAGCTTTATTATATATTATTATATAAATATAATAACTTACTAAGCAACTAGGGCTAGGCCTGCTAGAGTAGAAGTAACACTAAGCACTAGCGCTAGCGCTAGCTCCTAGTTAGCAAGGGCAGAATTAGGGCTACATAAGCATTAATATAAGGTATACGCATAAGCAGCATAATAGACATACTTAGGGAGGGAGAGGGGCGTGCAGGGCGGGGAGGACCTCTAGTTAGGAAGCAAAGCCCTTCTCTTGTTATTGTTGTTATTATTATTATTATTATTATTACTGCTAAAGATAAGCTAGCTAGACTTATCTTTAGCTATAATGTTATTATAGTTATAAAAAAAGAGCTAGCTAGGCTTTTTTTTACTATTCTTACTTTATAGCTTAAAGGCTACTAGCTATTTAGAGTGGCTAGGCCCTAGGACTTAGGCAGGATCTGCTGCTATATGTTAGTTACATGCTTATTTAATATATACATACTCTAAAAGTAGCAGAAAACTCTAGAATATAATAAAAATAAAGCTAAAAAAATTATTAGTCCTTTACACACATAAATTATAAGCATAAATAGATGTTAAATATACTAGCTTCTAACTAAACATAATAAGAGACATAACAGATTAAGAAAAGAGTAAAACATAATAACGTACCTAACAGGTTAGCCGGCCACACAGGTCAGCTGGCCACTTTTGCTAAGCCCCTACTAAACTCTACCTATCTACATAATGCTTTAACAACAACACTAGATTAAATCTTCTAAAGAATGTTAGATACAGCTTGCTTTTTAGGCTTTTAAATAAGACTTAAAACTCTTCTTACAACACGCTGCAGCTATTTATAATGTCTCTTACATAACACTAAGTAATTAACGCGCTAGACAGCCTTTATAAGCAGAATGCTAGCCTAAATTAAGGAATCTAACTAAGCTTAAAAAAAAGTAGTTATTAAGTACATACTTAAGCTTATTACACGCAGATTTTCTCTTAGGCTTACATCTATAGCTAATATAGCTAATTCCTTGCCTGTAGAGCGTAATCTAGGCTAGGTTAGCTTAAACTAGACTAGTATGTAGGTTAAGCACTACTCTAAGTTTATAATAAAGTTTAATTATAAGTATAATTATAAAAAAGTGCTTTATAAGAATCTAAAAGTTATCTAGAGCTAGTTTTGCCTAGTAGCTAACATAAAAGCTAAGTATAGTATTTAAAATAAAGATAAGTATAACTTTAACAAGTTAAGCTTTATAATAGGCTAGATATTAACTAAAGCAGTTGTTATAGCTTTAGAGAGACAAGAACAGCTAAAGGTAATATAGTAAAGTAATAAAAAGTAAATAATAGTTATCTAAGGCATTAATATAATAAAGTAGGCTATAAAATTATAAAGCTTTAAGCAGCAAATAAAGCTGCTACATAATGTAAATTACATAAAAGAAAGCAGATTTAAGCAGAAAAAACCTTAATAGTTAAAAATAAGGCTTGTTTAACTACTCTAAAGGAGTTTAAAGCGCGTAGTAATAGGAAGAAGCTAAAAACACAGGTGCACACTAAAGAAAGTAAGCTAAGTTAAAGGTAATATAAGCAGTGTAATTAAACTAGGCATAACTTATATATGTGTAAGTAAGTAGTAGAAGTAGACTTTAAATAATATCTTATATTGTATTACTTTATATAGGGCTAAAGTGGGCTGTTTTGCGAGAGAATAGGGTGGTTTTAGTAGGGGCTTAGCAAAAGTGGCCGGCTAACCTGTGTGGCTAGCCAACCCGTTAGGTACGTTATTTAAAGTAATAAAAATTAGTATATATATAAATTTTTTTAAAAAATCTTTACTAATTATACTTACTAGCTAAGACCTAAAAAGTAAGTTTAAAATATGTATAAAAAAATAGTGCTATTATGTAAGAAGTTTAAATATAAGACTTACTATATAGATCTAAGTAAATAGTTCTTTTTACTATATTATGCTTAACTACTGTTACTATAGTAATAATATTAACAATAATAATACATTTACCTAGCAACTATAACTATTATAATTAGGCACTAACTGTGACGGTGCTGCTTGTCAAGCTCCGCTGCTAGTCACATGATCTCGCTAAGGGTTAAGCGAGCGCGCTAGCGCCTTGGCGCTGCGCAAGCTTTTCTCTCGCGAAAACCCTTCGCCTCCTTCACTCCCCATCCTAGTTTAGCTGAAATAGAGCCGACCTACTCTACCTTGCTTCCCCAGCTCCATACGGTAGTAGAGACAGTGCTTGTCATCACACTAACCTGCACTTACTATTAACATGCATAGAGAGTAACTCTATTTTTAGTACTAATCTTAACACGTAGAGGCGTAGATGCATGCTTAACTAGAGATATTATGCATTATAAGTTTTTACGCATAGACTATAGTGTTAGAAAGCCTACCTTTTACATACTCTAAACACAGTGCAGACACTGCATATATATATAAATAAAACTCTGCAGTAAGCTGCGCACATAAAATATTAGTACAGCTACCTAGTAAATTTTACTTATAACTTTATTAAGTGTAAGTAAAAGGAACTAAGAGTAAAAAGTAAAAGTAAGTAGAAACTTTTACTACTACTGCATAGGCTATAATGTAATACTACATAGTAGAAAAACATAACTTAGATGCTATAACTTTTATATATAAAAATTATTATATCTATACATTACCTGCACATGTAAATTACGTGCGCATTTAACTTCTAAATTACACTAATAGAAAGAATAAACCTTATAGCATAACTTTAATATTATTATACTTATTAAAGAACTTATAATTAACTTTTAGTAAATAAAGCTGCTTACTAATTAGCTTAAAGTTAGCTATAATATTAAAGACTAAAGCTATAACATTATTAGTAAATTTAATAGCTACTACTATCTTATTCTTAGCATTTTTATCTGTAGTATATAGAAACTTGTAATTTAATACATCTATAGACTTGTATATTACTTTTGCAGTAGTAGTTAGATTAATGTTAATACTAGAGATAGTAGCATCCTTTTAAGATAGATCTAGAGCTATTATTATACTTAATGCCCTTACTAGCAACTAAATAACAGCACTGTGCTAGACATAGTTATGCTGCTTTTAAGTATTTGCGCCCTACATTCTATAAAGCGCACGCCTAAGAGGTGTAAAAAAAAATAGTGTTAAAAGTATAGTACTTAAAAAGATTATAAATAAAAGTAGTTAAAGTGCACTTATTACTTTACTAGTTCTTTATATTATAGTTAAGGAACTTATTTATAAGGTTAACTAAAAACTAACTACCTTTCTAACTAGTTAAATTAATAAGTAAAGTAAAAGCTACAGCTATATAAGTAGCTAAGCTGCTATAGTTAGTATTAATAAAGCGCTTTAAGTATAAAAACTCTAAAGTGTAAGCACACTTTTTAGTGTAAGCATACAGTTACAAGACTTTAGAGATAGCCACCTTTAGCAGGCTAACATCTCTATATTTAATAGCCTAAGAGAGAAGCTTATACACATAGTAGTTTTAAATAAACATAAGATTAACTTAACACTTATAATCTTTTATATAATTCTTAAGATTTTATAACGTACCTAACAGGTTGGCCGGCCACACAGGTTGGCCGGCCACTTTTGCTAAGCCCCTACTAAAACCACCCTATTCTCTTGCAAAACAGCCTACTTTAGCCCTATATAAAGTAATACAACACAAGATATTATTTAGAGTCTATTTCTACTACTTACTTACATATACGCAAGTTATGCCTAGTTTAATTGCACTACCTGCATTGCCTTTAACTTAGCTTACCTTCTTTAGCGCGCACCTGCGTCTTTAGCTTCTTCCTATTACTACGCGCTCTAAACTCCTTTAGAGTAGTTAGACAAGCTTTATTCTTAACTATTAAGGTTTTTTTTACCTAAATCTACTTCCTTTTATGTAATTTATGTTGTGTGGTAGCTTTATTTGCTGCTTAAAGCTCTGTAATCTTATAGCCTACCTTATTATGTTAATGCCCTAGATAACTATTATCTACTTTTTATTACCTTACTATATTACTTTTAGCTGTTCTTGTCTCTCTAAAGCTATAATAACTGCTCTAGTTAATATCTAGCCTATTATAAAGCTTAACTTATTAAAGTTATACCTGTCTTTATTCTAGATACTGTACTTAGCTTTTATGTTAGCTACTAGGCAAAACTAGCCCTAGATAACCTCTAGATTCTTATAAAGCACTCTTTTATAATTATACTTATAATTAAACTTTATTATAAACTTAAGGCAGTGCTTAACCTACATACTAGTCTAGTTTTAGCTAACCTAGCCTAGATTGCGCTCTACAGGTAAGGAATTAGCTATATTAGCTACAGCTGTAAGCCTAGAGGGAAATCTGCGTGTTATAAGCTTAAGTATGTACTTAATAACTACCTTTCTTTTAAGCTTAGTTAGATTCCTTAATTTAGGCTAGCATTCTGCTTATAAAGGCTGTCTAGCGCGTTAATTACTTAGTGTTGTGTAAGAGACATTATAGATAGCTGCAGCGCGTTGCAAGGAGAGTTTTAAGTCTTATTTAAGAGCCTAAAGAGTAAGCTATATCTAACGTTCTTTAGAAGATTTAATCTAGTGTTGTTGTTAAGGCATTATGTAGATAGGTAGAGTTTAGTGGGGGCTTAGCAAAAGTGGCCGGCAAACCTGTTAGGTACGTTAGTAAATCTACTATTTTTTTTAACTAAACTAGTAAACACTTTTACTGTTAAGTTATTTACTACTTCTATTATTACACTTAGTAGAGATTACTAGTTTAACCCCAAGCTATGCTGTTAATAAGTAATTAGATAGTAATAAAACTTAGTAATAATCTAAGCCTTATAGTTATTCTACATAAATATTTTTTTATAAGTGTATATAAAGAACTTTAGTGTAACAAACTTTTAGGCTATTTTGCTAGCAAAATATCTTAGTGTAGTAGAGTAAACTTAGTTACTTACTGCTAGCTTATCTTTAAAGTATAATTTAAGTATAGCTTTAATGCTATGCATTTAGGTGTAGAATAATCTAGGCAGAGGTACTACATAGCTTAGCTTGTTATATGCAGTTATATTCTCTACAGCGCTAAGTTTAGTTGTCAGATTGAAGCACTGTTTCTAGGCTTCCTGAGATGAATGATGGGTTTGGATATGATGTATGGGATGATTGATTGATTGTATTTATTGTGTTGATTTATCGATTCTTTTTCTGCTCTACTCGTGTTGCTCGGCTTTTTGTTCTGCCGATCCGAGTCCCTCGCGCACTAGCCCTATGCGCGACCAGCTTGCAACATGCTGCAATTTGCTGCAAAATGCTGTAACATGCTGCAATTTGCTGCAATTTGCTGCAACATGCTGCAAAATGCTGCAAAATGCAGCAATTTGCAGCAACATACTGTTCGAGCTTATTGCTCGTACTATGTAGCAGCTTTCGTCAAACGTTCCTCCTGTCTTGACAGTAGGTGCGCATATCTGACATTAGTAGACTACATCTAATTTAGCATCTTATTATTGCTAGTAACTAGAAACACTAGCTTATCTTTTATAAACAGCTTATTAGTAAGACTTATTTATTGTAAAGATGGGATGGTAAGTAGCACGGATAGCACTGAGAGCAAGCTTTCGGAGAAAGATAGGAGTGTATTGTAAGAGAGACGAATCGCTGCCAAGCTTCGCTTGTCAGGGTTCATGCTTATATACGAAGCACAGGTCATACAACCTCCAAACAGGTCAGGTGAGGCCATACTGGCCTGTTCTGGGACATCCGGCCTTACATTTATAACTAAAAAAAGTCCTAGAGTATCTTAATATTATTTACTACTATACTTTTATTTAGCTAGATAGGCATTATTAAAGTTAGCTTCTAGTTTCCTAGAGGTAGTATAAGTAAGTAGTTAATTTTTAGCATTTTTAAGCGCTTTTTAAGCTCTTAACTAATAGTAATAAACTTATTAATAACAGCGCTATAAGCTTTACATAGAATGCTAATAGTTTACATAGTATAAAAGGCCTTTATAATATTGCTATGCTTAGAAGAAGGGTCTATTTTGTCTATATTTAGTAGGATTGTGCTGTTAAAGTCTAACTAACGCAGATAGCAACACCCCTACTTAGTTATAATACTATAGAATCTATATATTAGCCTAGTAGTAATTAAAAAGGTTGTACCCTTTTTTATATAGCTTTACTTGCTAACGCTAAGGTGTATATTGCAGTTATTATATACTAAAGCGCACAGCGCTAAAAACTAGTAATAGTAAATAACTTCTTACGCAGTAGCTTTAAGCACACTAATTAAGCGCTGTGTAGAGTTATATAACTCTGTTAACTCTAAGGACTGTGTTACTTTAAAAATGTGTTATTTTACGCCTGCAAAGTAAAGAAGGAGAAATAGTAAAGATAAAAAGCAGTTTAACAGCTTAAAATGCTATAAAAAGCAGATGTTTAAGATAATAAATATAATCTATAACGTACTTTACAGGCGAGTTGCTTACACACCTAAGTTGCTTACTTTTACTAAGACCCTACTAAACTACCCTTTCTATACTAATGTATTCCCTATAACACTACTTAGATGTGCTAAAAGAATGTTAGATACAGCTTACACTCTAAGCTTTTAAATAAGACATAAAACTCTTAAAAAAATGTGCTATAGCTATGTATAAAGTTTTATAAAAAAATAATAAATAACTATAGCACTAAATAACCTTTATAAGCTAATTTTACAGCTAAATTATAAAGGCTAAGTAATAAAAAAAAGCAGGTAATTATTAAGACTATACTTAAGCTATATGCATAAGGAATTTCCCTTTAGATAGCATTTATAGCTAATATAGCTAATTCTTTACGCGCTAAGCATAATCTAGGCTATGTTTATATAAACTAGCCTAGTATGTTTGTAAAGTGTTATTTAGAGCTTAAAGTAAAGTTTTAAGCATAAGTATAGTTAAAAGATATTTAGCTAATTATAAACTCTATCTTACTAAAGTTATATGTAGTATTATTCTAGATGCTATACTTAGCTTTAATATTCTTTATAAGGCTAAACTTACTCTAAATTACTCTAGAACTCTTATAAAAAGCTTTTTTATAGTTATACTTACACTTAAATATTACTTTAGGCTCTAAATAATGCTTTATAAATGTACTAAGCTAGTTTATGTAAACATAGCCTAAATTATGCTTAGCGCACAAAGAATTAGCTATATTAGCTATAAATGCTATCTAAGGGGAAATTCTTTGTGTATATAGCTTAAGTATAGTCTTAATAATTACCTACTTCTTTTTATTACCTAGCCTCTGTAATTTAGCTGTAAAATTAGCTTATAAAGGTTATCTAGCGCTATAGTTATTTATTATTTTTTATAAAACTTTATATATAGCTATAGCACATTTCTTTAAGAGTTTTATGTCTTGTTTAAAAGCTTAGAGTGTAAGCTATATCTAACATTCTTTTAGCACGTCTAAGTAGTGTTGTAGGGAATGCATTAGTGTAAAAAGGGTAGTTTAGTAGGGTCTTAGCAAAAGTAAGCAACTTAGGTGTGTAAGCAACTTACCTGTAAAGTACGTTAAATAGTTTTTATTATTAAGTGTTTTTATACTTAACTAGCATAACTAGAACAGGAGATTAAACAGGGTGCTAGCATACTAACAAATAAGCGCTGTAACATTAGACTAAGTACACTAAATAAAGGCACCTAATACTTATTAAAAGTATTATCTAAATAACATTATTTTTAACTATAACACATTAAGCTTAGCCTTAAGCTTTGCAATATAGTTCTAGATAGCAGCCTTAGGTGTTACAATAGACTATAAATGTAGCTTTATAGCACTGTTTCTGTCTACCTTTTTAAGCAGTATAGCTTAATATTATAAGGCTTAGAAGGCAAGCCTAATAAACTTAAGAAACAAGCTTTTTTTTTTAGCTATTATTATAGCAAACTCTCTTAACTATAGTTATATATAAGGCAAATTACTTTTACTTTTTTACTATAAAGTCTAGCTTTAGTAGATCTTACTGTGTAAGTGTAAACTTTAATAATTTTAAACCTTTAGGCTGTTTAACACTGCGTACTAGCAGCCTTAGTGTAGTAGTAGTAGTAATAGGTAATGTGTACTACTCTATTTTATAAAGCTCTATTTTATAGAAGAAATCTACGTTTAATAGCAGCAAAAAACGCATATTAGTATATAATGTTAAAGTAACATTAGCTATATATAGTTAGCAAAAAGACTATGCAGCTTAAGTATAATTAAGAATATAACAGCTACTTACACATATAAAATATAAGCGCAGCTAAGAAAGGCTTTTAACTAGGCCTTTTATAACACACTTTATAAAGTAAACTAAATATAATACAGCATAAAGTAAAAAAATATGCTAAAGAGATATTTAGCTAAAGTGTAATTATAAATATAATAACTACCTACGCATATAAAACATAAGCGCAGGTAAGGGAGACTTTTAGCTAAGCCCTCTAATGTTACTAAAATAAATTAAAATACTATAACTAGCTATATATATAATTTATAAGCGCAGAAAGCTAATAAATTTATAAAAAGTTTATTATACTTTATATATATGTAAAAATTAAGGTAACGCGCGCAGCTATATTATTATCCTTATATAGTTAAGTTGCTAGGGGTGTAAGAGAATATATCGCACAAACACTAGGCCCCTAAGGTAATTAATTAAACATAGGGTTATCTCTGCAACTTATAGTGCAATTTTGCTAAAAAGTATACTAATTAACATAAAATTAAATAAATTAATTTATTCTTGCGCTAAGCTAGGCAATAGAAGTAATAGAGAGATAGTAGGTCACGTTAAAGTTAGAAGAAGGTAGATTTTCCCATACAAATCTAGGCCCCTAAGCTACCAAAAATTACACGGGCGACTAGACCCTCCTGCGGAGGACCCCTCACGACACGTGATCCGGGCACGTGACCCGTGACTCGGGCCAAGACAGGGGGGTTGGTTATTACTAGACTAGATGCGTTGCAGCTGGAAGGTTGAGAGTGTGTCGGTCTCGCAAGGTGCGGAGGCTCTCGCTCCGACTGCCAATCAGGAAGCTGTCGCTCGCTATCGATAAGCTCAACCGAATCCCATCCCATCAACCCGAGGGTCCGTGCGGCCCTACTTTGCCGTGTTACTTGCATATTTAGCAAAACTTTCCCATCTTCCTATCATTTCGGATCCATGGTGGAATGATCTGCGCGGCGATACCTTCCCCTCAATGTCTTCCGAGTGACAGACTCGTGATATCCGACTACTCTAAGACTCTCCAACTGCCAGCATCCGAAGGGCTTGGAATTCGTTGTGGTTCATCGGATAAAATCAACAGACTGAGCTAGCATGTTCCTGTTCGAATAGACTAAAGATAGTCTGCCCTTACCTAGAGCTTCCTGGAGCGTGTATCAAGAGCGTCCCTGATAATGCAAAATGGGGAATATATCGAAATTCGCGGAATGGTGGATGAAGTTGTATTATGTCTAGATTTGCCAGCATATTCTTCTGCCCTAGTTAATTCCATCGCCCTTCATTCCTTATGACTTCTGCTCGCACATTACGATATATGGATTGTATACGCCCCCAAGATACAGCCTTTTCTGCCTTGCGTCATACCTCACCACGGAGGCCCCGTTAATAGCCTTCCTATCCCTATCCTCCAATATTTTTGTGGTCACATACCTAATTGGCCATCTCTCCTCGAACTTCTCAATCTTGAATATCGAGCTACTACTTGATCGACCTGTGGGATCATATTTACTTCTTCCGACGGCCCAAAAGTCACCCTTCGAATCAACCGTTAGATGTTCAATCGGCATGCCCATCTTGATCACATGAACTTGTTTATATTGGCCACCTTCCTGTAACTCAAAGACGCGGATCTTTCCATCAATGACTGAGGGTACGTAAATGCGGTCGTCATTCCCTCTAACCAGGCCTCCCGGAATGGGGATCTTTTTGGGGGTTGTGACATAGGTATCCCACCAGTCGTCATGGTATGTGAGACTCCCACCACCGAGCAGAGGATCGAGTTTCTTGCGTAGCCCCACTCTCCTTGATCGATCATTGCTGACGACAAAATTGTTGGCGCCGGTGAACGCAATTTTGTTCGGTGAGTGTAGGGAGGGATTCCAGCCAGTTCCAACATGTCTCATCTTCTTCTCTCGCTTTCGGTACTCATAGACCTCGATTGTAGTATTAGCGCCAAATTGTCGGGCATCGAGAAGATTCCCTTTTGCGTCGTACGGTGGGCGCTGGTTCAAAAGCCAGAAACGTAAAGTATAATCATCCACCACCTCAACGTCGAAACTAGCAAGGTCCAAATGGCCATCGCCGGGCGCATTACCGTACCGAGTGGGTTCGATTTTATGCATTCGGAAGAGGCCGTCTTTCCGCGGCTCGTCGACGTAGATTGCCATGAGATTAGAACCTCCTGGCCTTCGACCCGAGGTGTTAAATCGTGAGAGGCTTCGAAGAGGCGCATTAGCGATTGATCATCAATATTACCCTCGTGAGCTGCATCCTTGGGCTGCTTACCTTGGATTCCATTCGTTCCGTGAATCCATACCAGCACAAGCGGCATACAAAACTCGGTCCTTCTCGTCGAACCACACATCTCCGCATGCCCCCAGCTGCTTATGTTGAAGGGGGAGGCATTTGTAAGGGAAATTCTCAATAGGCTCAATGCGTCGCCCGAAACCGAGGGTTACGAATAGTACATCCTTGAGCCACCATTGGTACAACATCGAGAGGAACACCGCTCCAATCGCCGAGTAAGTTCGGAGAGTGGGCATGGCGGCGCCCCTACCAGAACGCTTAAATGACGTTTCGGATCGGTGGGATATGGTGTTCACGGGTGATGGAGTTTTGAAGTGCAGCAGGCGGTGAATGTGTAAGGTCAACCCACGGCCTAACCAAGATACTTTTATGAGAAACCCTTTAGACGAACGATGCCCCCAATTCCCAAGAAGTCAGATCAAGCTCCGAGTGTGGGGCATGCGGTGGGTCTCAATGCTGTCGGATTGGCCACTTGCATATCCAATTTCATGCTCTAAAGTCATTATCACAAGAAGACACGTGGAAGAAGCTAAGACATTTGATTATCATGGATTTAGCGCTTGGTCAATCAATTTTGATGCGTTCGGCTAAATGCTACGTGATGGGAAATGCGCCGATCAGGATTCTAGGAACCATGATTCTAGCTCAAACTCTAAAGCCTGTGACCGATGGATTAGGCTCAAACTATGGAAATTCTGGTACTAAGTAAATTGACGCCCTCCATTTTGTCTTCGAATCATATGGCTCAAGAAATCATCTAATAACTTACTTACAGAATCCTCAACAAGAAGGTCCAAGTCGACTCACGCGTTATCTCGCCTTTCGATCCTGCACCAACCTCAGTCGACTAGGTTAAAGCTCGCTGTAGTAGTAATAGGCTTTGGGGCATAATCCATAGTGGTAGGAGTGGGTGTATCTACAGAACACCAACGATCAGCACCGGGTGACCCCGAGTAACTATATGCTTTATAATATGCCCTTTCAATTTAAATCTCGATATAGAGCATTCATCTATAAAGAAGCACAGATATAATCAACGTTAGATCGCTCTATTCACACCCTCTCATAATTATTGTAGAAGTTTGGCCATCTGTGTATCATATATTCAAGTGTCCGCCGGGGGGATATTGTCATCCTAGTCAGAGGGTGCAGGGTCCGGATTTAGATAGATTATCAGCGAGGGATATCCTAGGTTAAAATATACGCGCTACAGTCTTTATTAAATCTGCATAAGGCTTGCGAGTTAGCAGCACAACAGGCGGCAAGAGTGCCTAAGCTGCTAACAGTGTCACTGACGCAAGAGTGTGAATACACTACGAAAGTTTGTAAGCGCGCTCAGTGAAACAGACAGTACTGAGAGTCTTAAAATCCATCTACCAATATGAAGTGACTAATAATCTTGCCATCGGCAGGTTTCACCGGTTTACGGAGCTTGGTTGCTGGTGCGATTTCAGGCTCGGGTACTTATTATCCTGTTTGCAGTAACTGAGCTCTCCAAGCATTGCTTCTCGTCGATAGGTCCAGCCGTATTAAGTGTTGTTACAGATATGCGCGTTTGAGTCAGGATCCAGTATTCAGCAATTAATGAGGCTTAGTACATCGACAGAAGTGCCGAGGACCTGCTGCAAAGTATTTAACTGCAGAGTTAAGCTAGGAAACTCGCTATTATTAAAATTAAGAGGTGGTAGAGTGCTTTGCTGTCTTTGCTGCTTCTCTTACTGCTGCTTGCCTCTCTCTAGAGCAGCCTACACTTTTAAGATAATATTAGGGTCTTTGTAGGCCTAATTAACTTTCTGCTAAGTAGAATAGTCTAGCTTCTATCCTTTATACAAGCAGCAGAGTTTAAATACTTACATTTGCGAAACTAATAAGTGCTGCTGCAGATGTAGAGACGTTTTGCACTAGTTTTAAACCTAGATTAATTCTAGTGTAATCCTGCAATGCCTATAGTAGCAAATAACCCTATAGAAGCAACTATAGAATTTGTAGTGCAGTGCTAGATGCAATATTAAGAGACGTTGTCTCCTAGGCTAAGAATTAAATTAAGATCAACGTATTACGTTATAGTAATACTTGAACTTTAATTTAAGCTTTAAATAATACTTAATAACTATACCACGCTAGTTTATGCTAACATAGCCTAGATTTCACTTAGTGTGTAAAAGATTAGCTATATTAGTTATAGCTGCTAGCTAAAAGAAACATTCTTATATATTCGCCTTCTATATATGCTTAATAATTAACTACTTTTTATTATTAACGTACTTCATGGGCGAGTTGCTCACACACCCAAGTCGCTCACTTTTGCTAAGACCCTACTAAACCACCCTTTCTACACTAATGCATTCCCCACAACACTACTTAGACGCGCTAAAAGAACGTTAGATACAGCTTACGCTCTAAGCTTTTAAATAAAACATAAAACTCTTAAAGAAATGTGCTGTAGCTATGTGCAAGGTTCTATAAAAGACAATAAATAACTACAGCGCTAGACAACCTTTACAAGCTAATTCTATAGCTAAATTACAGAGGCTAGGCAATAAAAAGGAGCAGGTGATTGTTAAGACTATACTTAAGCTATATGCGCAAGGAATTTCCCCTTAGATAGCATTTATAGCTAATTGTAACGGCGCAGGCAAGACAATGGGTCCGAATGCGGTATGAATCCACTCAGAGGCATATGGGAGTGCGTGGGGACTCAGAGACCTAGGAATACCAATAACACCTATAGGCCTTGTACGTAGGATATCAGAAAACTACTGAGCTAGCTACGGGGCAAGGTGCGACTAAATACATGAGGGAATAGGGGTAATAGCAGGGGGCCGGGCAGAGTTGAGTCAGGGTTGAGCCAGGGTCGGAGCCGATACGGAGACCCTTCAGATAGGTTCCGGGCGACCTGAGATGGAACGATTCATGAGAATCGTTACACTACCCCCCCCTGTAGACTAATAGTCCCTATTAGTAGTAGTTATAGTACAAAGTATTGCTGTTATATCCTCTGCATCCTTAAAACAAAACTAGTCTAATTTAGCTAGGTGTCCTTACTAAGTATTCCTTTGCACTGCTAGCAGTGTCCTTAGAGTTGTAATACCTTTATGTATAACTATAAATTTACTCCTTACTTTTATACTTTATTGTTTGCTAAGTAATCTATGCCTTCTACACTAGCTTTAAAAGCCTTAATCTACTTATATAAGGCCCTTAGAGGTTCTAGCTAATTTAGATGCTTATTATAGAAGGCCTTTAGTTTATAAGGGGAACCTATAAAATTTAAAGCCTTGTACTAGACTAGATTAGGGTTATGTTCTACCTATTTTACCTAGTACTTAAGTGTTTTCTAGTAGAGCTTGCTAGCAAGTATTTCCTCTACTTTCTACTCTTCTACCTTATTAATAGCAATTCTAGGGGGTTTTAGAGGTTCTTGTTTTAGAAGTAGATTCTAAGGGTCTTTACAGAGTATATTTAGTGCAAAGACATTATGTATCTTTAACTCTAAAGGTAGCTCTAGGCAGTATAAGTTTCTAACTTATTTAAGTACCTTAAAAAGGCCTTTTTATTGTTTAGATAGTTTTTAGCTAGGTCTCTAGACAGCAAGGTTCTTAGTGTCTAGGTAGACTATGTTGCTAACCTCCTAGTTAACTAGCTAGCAGTGGCGGTTAACTACAGTTTGCATCTAATCCTAGGCCTTTTCTATATAGGTCTTAGCTAACTCCTAGGCTGCATGCATGCAGGTTGCTAATGCTAGAGCATTCTTATAATTTAGCTTGTCTGTGGCTGTAATAGGTTCTGTAGAATGTTTCTAGTCCTAGCTTTAACATAGTTTAGAGCTGTATAGAACTTAATATAGAGACATTTTAATTATTGCATAAAGTAAAGTTATCTAAGCCTAATTAATTAAAGGCAGTAAGGAACTCTAGTTATCTTAGTAAAAAAATATAAAAAGCCTTAGTCTTTAATTAATATACTTATTTATAATCTCTATTTAGCTATCTGTTTTCTTATAATAAGCAGTAAAGAGCTTAACTTTTATGCCTAAAATTTAACAGAATTTAGACTAGAAACTAGATACAAACTAAGGTCCTTAATTAAAAATAATAGTTTTAAGTGTGTAGCTAAAATAGTACACTTATTAAATAAACAAAGCAGCTATTTTTTAGGCGTTAATTATTTTATAGCAGGGGATAGAAATAGCTTGTTTTAACAGGTAATTAATTATAACTATAATTTAATTATATCTAGACTTGTCTTTAAAGAACTCCTTAAAGTTAATGCACAGGTGCTACATTAGTTAAGTAGGAATTAGTAGAAGGTAGATAAAGCCTAGGGTTTAGGTCTATTTTAAATAAGCCTTATAACAGAGGAGGCAATTCTATATGTATTGTTTGCAAGTAGCCTCTATACCCTTTTAGTAGTACTTTTAGGCTAGTAACTAATAGGTCTTTGTAGCACTTAGGTGTACTAAGGATACTTAGTTGTAGACTTCTTAAATAAGTTAGGTACACAGTAATAAGTCTGCTAGCACACATAAGCAGTTAGCATAAAAAAGTAGTCTATTTTTTATTTAATAATAGTAGAGTAAGAGTTCTTACTTTTGTGTAAAAAAGGCTTAATTCTTTTAAAGTAATATATTAATTAATTCTAGAAAATCTAAAGACATAACCTAGTCTAGTCCTTCTACAATGTTTAGTGTAGCTGCTTAAGTTATTGTTTAAGCAATATAGTACTAGGCTAGTTTAGAGTTAATTTAAGAGTAAAGTTAGTGCAGTCTTAGTAGGACTCTTAACCTATTATTAGTTTAAGCTGCTCTTAAATTTTCTATGTCTTGTTTGTAATAACTAAGGATGTCTACCCTAGTGTTGTTCTTGCTAGGGGTGTACTTAATTTAAAAGTAATACTAAGCTAACTTTTTAGCCTAATAGACTTAATAAGCATTTAGCACCTTTATTATTATAAAGTACTTTAATAAATAATAATTAGTATATACTAGGGTGCTTGTTGCTATAAATGTAAGCTTAGCCTTTTATTATTTAAACGTAGTAACAATTGTAAATAGCTTCTTATTATGTATCTCTTAGTTTAGCTCTAAACTAAATAGGACCTTGCTATAAAATAATACAGGGCACTAATTTCTATTTGCTTGTTCCTAAAAAAGGACTTCTGCTACTACTCTATTAAAAGTGTTAGTTTTAATTTTAGTTTATAACATAAAGTTAAAATAGTAGAGTGTAGGTATACTTAGTAGCGCAGACTTTAGCTTTTTAAAAGCTATGTTACACTCTAAAGTCTATATAAAAGGGGTAGTAGAGCTTTAAAGCGTAATAATTAGTTTTACTATATAAAAGAATTTTAAAATAAATTGCTAATAAAATCTAGTAAAGCCTAGAAAGAATTTTACACCTGTTATAGTAGTAGGCGCCTACTAGTTACATAGCACCTCTACTTTTTTTAGGTTAACCTTTAGTCTTTTATTTAAGAGTATATAGCTAAGATACCTTATTTAAGTAATATAAAATTTACTTTTTCTAATTTTTACTTATAATTCTACTTACTAGAGCCTTTCTAAAACTTTTTTAATATAGAGGATATAAGTTACCTTATCTTTAGAGTAAATAAGAATGTTATTAAGATAAGTAATACAAAAATTATTTAGATAGTTAATTAATATGTTGTTTATATAGCGCTAGTAAGTTACTAGACTATTATATAATCTAAAAGGTAAGACTTTACACTTATAAGTTTTATATTATGTCTAAAAGGTAGTACACTTCTTAGAGCTTAAATCTATTCTAATTTTATTAAAAGCTACGTAAATATTAAACTTAGTAAAGATTACTACCTTAGTAGGTCTTAACAGGAGTTTATTTATACGCAGTATTAGATACACATTCTTGCAGGTAAAAGCGTTAAGTTTGCAGTAATTAACATAGATACATAAGTTGCTATTTAGTTTCTGTACATAAAAAATAGAAGATGTAAAAGGGCTCTAACTTTACTTAATAAAGCTATATTTTAGATTATTTATAATATATTTCTTTATTACCTCTAGCTTCTTAAGGTTCTGTTTGTATAACAGACTGTAACTATTAGGGAGAGGCTCTGTAAGGACAATCTTGTGGTTATATAGACAATGTACTAGTAGCTAGTAAGCTGCTGTGTGGCTAAATACATCTTAGTACTAATAATGATGATGATGATGTCTTTATTACGCCCGGCTCTAGCCTAGAGGGCACTAGTGTGTTATTACCTAAGCGCTTCCTTGGTGATGGCTTAACTCCT
>NW_022985259.1:17941-19566 GCF_010093535.1 Lindgomyces ingoldianus | reverse complement strand
TATATTTCTTTATATACTATATATTTTCTCTAACTATACTTTATATCTTTTTATATTATGTTTTTTTTTACATAATACTTTTTTCTTTACTATAAAAACTTTCTTTTATACTTTTCTATACTATGTTTTATTTTATAATATTTTTTTCTTTAACTTTTTTAATACTTTATATTTCTTTTTACTTTATTTTTTTATACTATATTTCTTTATACTACTATTTTATCTATACTTACTTTTATTTACTTTACTTTTTTACTTATATTTATTTTTATTTTATTTTATTTTTACATTATACTTTTTTTTTACTATCTTTTATTTATACCTTTATTCTTTTATTTTATGTCTTTTATCTTTTATTTTTATTTATACTATGCTTATATATAATACCTTTTGTATATACTTTTTATATACTTTACTTTTTTTTCTTACCTATATTTTTTAATATACTTTATATATTTTATACAATGCTTTTTTCTATTCTATACTTTTTCTATACTATCTTTTTACTATATTTTTTATATACTATATTTTTTATTTACTATGTTTTTATTTATACTATATTTTTTATTTACTATGTTTTTATTTATACTATGTTTTTTTCTCTACTATGTTTTTTTTAAACTATATTTTTATTTACTATATTTTTCTTATTACTATTATAATACTTTTATTTATACTATATCTTTCTTTACACTATATACTATTATATTATACTAACTTTTTTTTTCTTACTTTACTACTTTACTTATATTTTTTTTATGTTATCTTTTTTTTATACTATATTTTTCTTTATACTATATACTTTTATACTATTTAATTTACTTTACTTTTTTATTTATATTTTTTTTTATATAATTTTTTTTACTTTAAACTTCTTTTATACTATGCTTTTTTAATATAATCTTTTATAAACTATATTATATTTTATGCTATGTTTCTAACTCTAACTCTAATTACCTACACTGTAGCGCTTTTCTCTACTATGTTTTTCTTTACTACATCTTTCTTTAACTTTCTTAATAATATTTTTTATTACACTATGTTTTTCTTTACACTATACTTACTTCTTTTTACTAAACTTATATTTCTTTCTATACTATATTCCTCTTTATACTATTCTTTTTTCTTACTATATTATACTATATCTTTTTATATTATGTTTTTTTTTATGCTATATGTTTTTTATATTTAACTTTTTTAATACTTTATATTTCTTTATACTATACTTTTTTTTTTATACTTTATAATTCTTTATACTATATTTTTTTATTTTTACTTACTTTTATTTACTTTACTTTTTTACTTATATTTATTTTTATTTTTTTATACTATGCTTTTTACTACTATATTTTATTTATAACTTTATTTTATATCTTTTATATCTTTTATATCTTTTATTTTTTATTATTTATACTTTACTTATATATAATACTTTTTATTATATACTTTTTTTTATTATTATATTTTTTATTTTACTTTATTTATTTTATGCTATAATTTTTTTTATTTTATACTATACTTTTCTTTTACTTTATATTTTATATACTATATATTTTATATACTTTATTTTTATTTATACTATGCTTTTCTCTCTACTATATTCTTTTTTATTTTATACTTTTTTT
>NW_022985259.1:3601-17596 GCF_010093535.1 Lindgomyces ingoldianus | reverse complement strand
ACTATACTTTTTTTTTACTATGTTTTTTATATACTATATCTTTCTATGCTATGTTTTTCTTTATACTATACTTTCTTTTATACTTTTTTATACTATGTTTTATTTTATACTATTTTTATTATATTTAACTTTTTTAATACTACTATTTTATATATTTCTTTATGTTTTTTTTATACTATACTTTTTTTTAATACTATATTTTATACTTTTCTATACTATGTTTTATTTTATAATATTTTATTTTATATTTAACTTTTTTATAACTATATATTTCTTTATGCTATATTTTTTTTATACTATTTTTTTTATAATAATGTTTTCTTTATACTACATTTTTTATACTATACTTTTTTATACTAATATTTTATTTATACTTACTTTTATTTTCTTTACTTTTTAACTTATATTTATCTTTATTTTATACTTTTTTTATACTCTACTGTTTTTATACTGTATTTTATTTATATTTTAATTTTTTTTTATTTTATATATTGTATCTTTTAATTCTTTTTACACTATATGTCTGTACGTAAGTACAGCTGTGTCTGTACACGCGTACAGCTAAATAAGGTTGCCTAAAACGTTGGCTATCTAGCCTGTGCGTTAGGGGCTATGTGTACTTAAGAGCCCTCTTTCTTCGTACGAAGAGAGAGGGCAGTAGTTAATAACAAGAAGATCTTTGCCTGCTCACCTCTTAGTACGCCTCTTAGGCGTACGTTTGTTCGATTAAACCTAGGTCAACTAACACTATACTTATATACTCTATTTTTTTTTCTTTTTTTTTTCTCTGCTATATTTTTTATTAAACTATATTTATTTTTATACTATGCTTTTTTCTATATTATCTTTTTACTATATTCTTTACATACTATATTTTCTTTACGCTATATTCTTTTTATACTATGTTTTTCTTTATACTATCTTTTATTTTATGCTATACTTTTCTTTATGCTATGTTTTTTTTTATATAAGAGTAGCGTGGGAGGGGGATAGAGAGGTTTACAGATAGGTACTAGTACTTATGCTAAAAACCCCCCTCCCTTAGCTCCTTAGGATAGTTCCACAGTCTGCACTGTACGCCCACCTTACTAGAAATTACATGGAACTAGGTTAAAGTTAGACGTGATTAGGCAATGTTAGCATACATAACCTATATCTTCCCTGCAACTTAACGTCTTCTGCTATTACATTGCTTATTAGAACATTTGTTGCAAGCTATTTTATAGATTCCTATAGCATAATGCATCTAAAAAGAGAGTATTTAATATAGAAATCTATCTTAGCATGCATATAAGTTAATGTAATAACTATGCTAGACTATTATGTTTGCGTATCTTACTATAACTAACACTAGACAAAAAAACTTATACTAAACTAAAGGTAAACCTAACCTAAATCTGTCTCTATGCACTACTACATAACTAATTTATTATTTAGAACTAGCTCTTGCCTGTGCTGCCTCTAATGCCTCTATTGCATCTACTGCCTCTACCCTGCCCCTCTTAACCTGCACTACTACTAGACTTCTTAACCTTTCTACTAGCTGTATTGTTAGAGTTAGCTAGGTTATTATTACTAGGCTTAACTAGTTCTGTGTCCTTAGTAGGTAGCATATTGTTAGCTACTTAACAAGACTAGGGCTAAGGCTAGGGCTTAGAGGTATTAGGGCTTAACTTATTATTAGCTGTCTATTTACGCTTATTACTGCTTATCTTCTTCTTACTAGGCTTCTTCTTACTACTCTTCTTTACATTAGCTCTCTTCTTACTAGCCTTAGTAGTACAACTAATTTTGCTAGGCGTAGCAGAAGGCTGCTTGTTGTTATCTAGCATCTTAACATTAACATTAATTAGTGCTTCTTTAAGGCGCGCTAGCTGCCTAGATAAACCTAATCACTCTAAAAAAAACTGTGTGTTCTTTAGCGTAACAGGTTGCATCCTTCCTACTATAGTCCTAGCAGGAGTAAGTGTCTCTAGGTTATTAAGAAGCGCAGCTGTAGTAGCTATTAAAGTAAAGCTGCTTTTATTAGTGCTAACTCTAACATCCTCTTTATGTTATGTGTTAAAGAGTTTTAGTAGAACCTTATTATAATTAAGCTTTTTACTGTACTTATAAGCGCCTTTAAAAGTCTCTTTGTTATTTAAGTTGTATAGCTTGTTATTCTACATAATAAAATTATTAAAAATATCCTGCCTAACACTAATCTAATTACTAATAACTTTAACACTCTTAATGTTAACAGAAACTTTACCCTCCTGCTTGTTATACTTATTAATTAAGGCAGAAATGCTAGTAAAAGCATTTAAAGTTGCATTTGCTATCTAGCAGTAGTTACTTATATTTTTAACATAGTACTTAATAATAAGACAGTCCTTTGTCTGTCTAAAGCGCATAATTTGCCCACACACTTAAATCTATATAGAAGAAGACAGAGTAGGCAAGAAAGTGTGCATATTGCAGCAGTTATAATGCAGGTTAAGTCTAGAATTTATATAGTAGAACATAACTAGGACCTTAAGGTCCTTATCTAGCACACTAGCACTATAGAGATTGTTAGTAAGGTTCTAACTTAATAGCTGCTAGAATTTCTATACAAGCTTGTCTTTATGCCGCACATTACTACTAGAAATATGCGCGTTAGCCTTAATATTAAGAAGCAATAGGATAACAACAAGCAGCTACTGCTCCTAAGGATTCTGTGCAAATATAAGGGCTTTTTTACTACTCTTAATAATTTAGTTAGCAATAGCTGCAAAAAGCGCGCAGAATTGCACTAATTAGCTTAGAAAAAGTTAGACAAGGAGTAGGCTAGCTCTAAGCTTGCAGAGTTTATTAGGGTTAAAAAGCAGCAACATAATAAGCTTCTTAACACTAGTAGTAATTATATTATCCTTAATCTTGCGCATAAGTTTGTACATCTAGCTAATGTAATCTTAGAACGCAAAGAGTGTATTATATTCTCTAAAAACTAGATTATAGACCTTCCTTATTAAAGCTTCTGCAGTCTTTTAGGATAATTTATTATTAACTTTAACAGAATAAATAGATTTAGCAAAATAAAGCATAAGGTTAATAGATATTAAGTTTAGTATACGCATGTTCTAGAAGTTTAGAAATAGGTAATTACTGTCTTTATTCTTAATTATCTTACTAATAAACTGTAGTGTATACCTAGCGTAGATAGCCTTGCTTCTACAGTTGTTTTCTAGGTAAACTTAGACGCAGTAACTGTAAGGCATTAAGTTTCTAATTATATGCTTAGTGCCTTTAAGGTTAATAACACACTTAGACGTATAATTATGTTAGATTAGCACCTTAGACTAGATCTAGGCAATTTATTTGCCTTATTTAGTAGGGCCTAGCTTATTAGTAATAAATTTATTAAAGTAGTAGTATGTAAAGTAAAGATAGCTAATGTTAGAATTAACTAGTGTCTTATTAGCGTACTTTTTATAGGGATTGTGTAGCTTATTTGCTTTAAAAAGTTTATTAGCCTACTTATTAACCTTAGTTTACTAGATTAGACTAAGTAGGCCTTTAAAATCTAAGTATTTCTAGGAAATTAGTGTAGCAGTTATAATTATAGTTTAAGGGAGCTTAAGCTAGTAAACAGCGTAGCTAGCTATACTATTAAAAGTTTTACAATACCTAAGAATGTAAGCATAGCCTTAGCAACCTAGAGTACATCTATAAGCACTTACTGCCCTTTATCTAATGCGCTAGCTTAGAACATGCCTGCTAGATAACCTTTCTATTCTTTAGATAAATAAAAGTAATTAATGTCTAGGTTAATATCTATCTCTTTTAACTGTAAAAGTGTGTATTGCTTAAAGAGCTAATCTTTATGCGCAGTAGGACTGTTTTAAGTATATAAGATGCTATAAGAGGTAATAAAGATAACCTAAGAGTTTATCTTATTCTTAAGGTTAAAGATTAGATAGTCTTACTTAAAAGTGCTAGTAATATATTTAACTCTTTTAATTTACTTAAGTAAGCAAGACTTATTACTAGTATAGATAATAACATAATATCTATTAAAGAAATTCTAAGCATTAATAGCAGCCTATTTAAATAGATAGAGTTAAGTAGCGTAGATAAACAGCTTAGGTGTAGGATAATTTTTAAAAGCCTTCTAATCTTTATTATTATATAGCTGCTAAAGCTTAATCTTCCTCCTGTTAAGATACTAAGGAGTGTTAGTGTCTAAATTAGATAGGAAAGTGACACATAAAGAATAAAGATAAGTACACAGAGAAGAAGAAGAGAGAGAAAGAGAGGAAGAAGAGAGGTGTTTTAGGTTAAGTACACTAGTACCTAATCTAAAATAACCCCCCTCTTTTTCCTCTTCTTCCCTTCCCTCTGTCCCTCTTTTTAGGTCTTTAGCACCCTATAGTAATCTTTTAAATAAATAAAGTTAGTAGAACTTACAATGTTCTAAGAAAGAAAGACAGTGTTAGTTTTACTAATGCTAACCTAGTTAACTAAGCACACACTACATAGTGCAGTGTTATTTTTTATAAATGTGTTATATTTGTCTGCAATTGCAGCAGCCCTTGTAATCTGCCACTACACAGGCGTCTGTGCGGATGTTATTTCTAGCAGTTAAGAATAGCTTCTATAGCAGATAAAATTAGTAGTTAGAGCTACTTAATAGTCCTAAGGCTAGTAAACTAGATTTAACATAAGCTCTAATACTTTACACTTATATTTATAAAACACTATATTAGTCTCTAGTAAGCCTATAACACTCTTATTTAGTAGATTCTTCTTATCCTTACTATGCATCTGTGTCTAAGGTGCGTTTACTAGTTTAGCACTATCTTAGAGTATAGTGCAAGCAGCCTTATATTTTTAATCTGCTAGCAGCTAAGCAGCAAACACTAACACGCTATTAAGATATTTATTTTTAAAATGTTAGCTAATCTTCTTATTACTAAATTAGGCTAAAAGGTATAAAGTTTGCATATATAAGATATAAATAAGTTAATTCTAATATGTAATGTTAAGCATAGCCTTTTTATCCTTATTATAAGCATTAAGTTTTAATAAGGCTTCTAGTGCAGAGGCAACAGAGCCTTACATAGAAGTAGACGCCTAAACCTTGTTGTGCCCTAAAGGAGGAACAGAAACCTAGGTCTAGGTCTAGGTCTAGGTCTAGGTCTGCAGCAGATTAACAAGTGTTAGGGGGGTTTTTAGGTTAGGTACTAGTATGTATAGCAAAACCCCTTTTTAAGCATAATCTAACTTAAGTAGCTTATTTATTAATTAGCTAGGCTTTTCTATCTCTCTTTTAACATTGCTGCTAGCGTGCAGGGTAAGCTTGTGTTCTAGGGTCTTATTTTTTATTACGTTACTAGAATTAAACCTTAGGTTAAGGCAGTAGTTATCTATCTAGTCTACTTCCTTATAGTTAAGTAGGTTCTAGATATAAACTCTTTTATATACTTTATTATTTTTAAACTACATCTACTTTAGGTTTTTCTTATTCTTATTTACATTTAGGTAGTAGAAGGATAATAGCATTACTAAAGCAGCCTTCCTTTTCTTCCTTATGTAGTCTCTACCCTAACTATAGTTATGTCCTTTCTAGAAAGTTAGACGCGCCACCCTGCTACTGCCGTCTCTGCCGCCTAGGATATTGCGCGCGGGTGCCTTCTCTTTGTCCTCCCTTAATCTATCTAATGCAGTGCTAGAATTAGAATTTAAATTTAAATTTAAATCTAAATCTAAATCTAAATCTAAATCTAAATTTAAATCTAAATCTAAATCTAAATTTAAATCTAAATCTAAATCTAATTTTAAATCTAAATCTAAATGTAAATGTAAATTAGAATTAGAACCTAGACTAGGCTTAAATACATTAAGTACTTCTTCTAGCTTAGTAGGGTAGACAGCGTATTCCTTAGGGACCTGTTTACTGCTAAGCGCCTTAATCTGTTTTACAGCCTTAGCGCAGCTACTCCTCCTTAACTAGGTTAGTCTAGCATAAGCCTCTAAAGTTCCTACACGCAAGATCTTAGGATTTAAGGCATTAGCTGTAATAGTATCTACAGTAACATAATTACTACTATAAAGCTTAGAGTTAGCTGCTTGTTTCTTAGCCTAGCTACTAAGCTACTTAAAACACTTAATAAAATTCTATGCCTAGTTAGAGATAAAAGTCTTAAGAATACTATAACTATAAAAAGGCCTATTAGCTTATTTAAAAAGGTTAAACATAACTACTCTTAGCATAAAAGTATACATCTTAACTTTTAATAGCATTTTAAAATTATAGAACTTTATTAGCGTACCTTTAAAATAATAAGTCCTTTAGTGTTAGTTATCTATAATAGTGTTAAAAACTATCTACAGGTTAAGTTCTTTAGTGTTGCTTAAGTAAAAAAAATAAGCGCGCTAAAGTTAACTAGTTGCCTTATAAAATTTATAATTGCTTTTAATTACATCTAAAAGCTTGCCCTAGGTTGCATTAAAATACAAAGCTAACTATATAATACTTTATATAGCTGCATATAAAATAATTTTACTAGTCTTAGTGTTCTACTTAACTACTTTAATATTTTTTAAGTTTTAGTCTAATTTAGTAAGCTTATTAGTAATAAACTTTTTAATAGCTTTAGCCTAAGCTTACTTCTCTAGCTATTTATTCTTAAAAAATGCGTCTATAGTAAGATCTAGTTTAACCCTATAGTAATCTTAAACCTTAGAGAAATAGCAAATTAAAGAAGCTAACTAGGATATAGAATTAGTGTCTAAATATAGCAAAAGGCTGCAGGTTTAAAGCTAACTACACTACTCTCTAAGCTCTACTTAATAATAGCTAGAAGATGCACCTAGATTTATAACCTTATTATAATGTTAGCTAAGCCTAAACCTAAATAAGTATAAGTTTACTAAGAAACTTAATAATGTTATAAAATATATAAGATATGTACTAAAGTAAAAAGTTAAGTATAAGCACTAATTAAAAAAGAGAATAAAGATAAGTACTAAAAAGAAAGAAAGTTTAGCCTTAAGTACTAGTACATAAAGCTAAACCTCTTCTTTCCCCTTTATTAGCTCTAGCCTAAGGATACTGCAATAAAAAGTCTAGTAAATATAGAAAACACTTACTAAATCTTAAGAGCCTAGCTCTAATATTAGACTTAGCTGTTTTTAACTAGTTCCTAGGCAGGTTTGTTAGAGTGCAATAGGTTATTTCTACTGCAGTAGGTAGCAAATAGGGGTGGAGGATATAGAGACAAGAGGAGGGAGGGGGGGGCTTTTAGGATAGGTACCGCCTTAAAGGGACTTAAAAAAAACACTACACTTGCTAGAATTAGCTAATTAGAACTTTAGTACACTGCGCTAGTTAGCGCTAGCTTACAAATAACTTATAATTACTTTTTTAGTTAAAATTATTTAAATTTGCTAAAATTGCACCTGTCCTTGTTGTTGTTATTATTGTTGTTGCTGTTGTTACTGCTGCTGCTTCTGCTACTAGAGCAGAGAGTAGTAGATTATAGAGGTAAAAAAAGCTTATAAAGTTGCAAATAGTTGTTTATAGCTAGCGCGTGTGCTAAGCCTATATGTAGTTAGTGCATTAGCAGTGGCAAGTAGGTACCTATACTAAAACCCCTTCTCTACCCCCTAGCTATCTCCTTATCCTACATGTTAGCTAGACCTACGCTAAGCTGTTTAGCTACATGTTAAGATAATAAATAAACCTCTTAGCTAAAAATGTAATAATTATTTTACATTAATTTTAAAAGAGTATTTTATATAGGGTTTAGCGCATTTTACATTATAATGTATGCTTTATTACAGTGAATTTACTTATCACGTGTGCTACTACATATATACATGTTAAGGAGTGGACAAAGAGAGGGGGTTTAGCAATACATACTAGTACTTATACTAAAACCCCTCTCTTCTTTTCCTTCTACTCCCTTTCTCTCCCCCTCTTTCTTCTTTTCCCTTTAGCTATCTCTTGCCTATAGGTTTACACTATAGCTACACTAATTATTTTATAAATCTTACTATTATCTCTTTCTAATAATACCTAAGCAACGCTTAACCTATATGCTATTATAACTATAAAATATTATTTTAATTAACCCTACTAGAGTTTTCTAAAAAGACATTAACTTATTACACATCTGCAGTAAGTTTTTTATACTATAGAGAGATAATTCACTATTTTATAGACTATCTTAGTTTCCACACTCTACTACTACCCACCCTAGCTCTTGCAGCATGCAGTTGCTTACCCCTTTATGCTCTATATCTTATAGTTAGTATATAAATAATAGCTTACAGGTAATTATAAATTGTCTTACTAATTTTCTTTGTTATCTCTAGCACCTAAAGCACAAGCCTATTATCTACCTTCTATAGGAACTTTTTTAGTATAAGAAACTAAAGCATTTTTGTTACTAAATTTAATACAAACATTGCAGCATCTTTCTTTAGCCCTGCATTAAAATGCTGCGTCTTAGGCGCTACTGCTAAGGTAACTAATAATAAAGCTAGTGTTAACACTATTATTAGCATTACATTGCAGAGAGGATTACTAAGGCACTCTACTAAGCATTAGTAAGCAACTTAATAATGCTCTAGCACTTTTTAGTCTCCCCTCTTAAAATTCTTCTTTAGAAGCTAAAAACCTTCCTTAACTAGTAGTAGTATTATAGCAAAAAGAATAAAATAGCTAAAGTTAATTACTGTCTTCTTATTTAGTAGATGTTTAGCCTTGTGTTCTGCCTCCCTAGATACCTGTTTAAGGCTGCCTAGTCTTGCTGTAAGTGCTGTTGCTAGAGGCGCTAATCTAGTTAGCCTAATAACTCTCTAATAGCTAAGCCTTAATTAATATAACCCTAGCATGCATTTAACCTTACTAGAAATTATTGCAACGCATAGTGCACTAATCTAGAGCTTCCTACTTATTAAGCTTGTAGCTGTGTATTAGGCAGCTGCGCAGAGAACTAAGAACTATGTTGCATTTTAAGATGTAAAGGATTTATTTACTAACTTATTAGATTACATACTACTGTTATATAGCTTCTTAGCAAAGTCTTATTATGTCTTAGTTAATATAAAAGTAGGCAGAGCAGCATCTTTAAAGACAAAAAGTAAAAAAACTAGTTTATACTCTCTATTTAACCTAGACGTTAGTGCTAAAAAACCCCTAAAACATCTAAGTAGGGTAATAAACCTACATCTATAAGAATAGTTTCCTAGATTAGGACTATTGCTATACAAGCTCCTACTAGTGCTCTTTGCTCTCTTGCGTCCTACTGCTTCTCTAGCTTTAACTGCCTTTATTTAATATATAACTAAACTTATAGGTAACAAACGCAATTATCTATAGCACCTATAATTCCTAGAACATCTTCTCTAGAAACTTAGCTACACTACTTAGCCCTTTTGCCTATATGCCGCCTAGCTTTTAGAACTACACATTGCTGTAACAGCTTACTGCTACCTCTAGCCTATAGTAGAATGCAATAGACGCTACATGCATTAGCAATAGTTAGCTATTTTTACCCCGCAGCTACTGTGCAAGACTAAGCGTGCCACCGCCCTAGAGATCTAGCATTCAGGGATTGATGTATGGCTATGCCCCGCGCTCTATTCTATCTATAGTACCTAGAGGTTTAAGCACTAAACCTATTAATAACCTAAGAAACCTAGTAAAGCAGTAGCTTCCTAGCTAATTAAGTGCAGCTACACTTTTAGCTAAAGCAACGCCTAACCCTGTAGATCTAGTAGCTTTAAACCTTCTGCGCAAGTTATTAATTGTAAGCCTAAAAATCCTAGCAAAGAATCTAAGCACCTTAAAAAAGATAGATAGCTAGAAAGACTATAGCAAGTGCGTATACTGCTAAGCTTCTTTAAGGTAGAAACGCATTAACTAGAAGATTAGATTAAGAACTGTTATAAAGCTGTAGTGCTTATTAACTAGGCAAGAGACCTACATAGAAAGCACCTGCTTTATTTAAAAGGCAAACTCCTCCTCTGCAACCGCAGTTTCGATGCGCTGCTGCTCTCGAGCGAAGGGCTTGGACGAATCGGGATCCTCTGGGGTAAGCTGGCCCTGTAGACGCCGCAACAGCTGTTGCCGCTTTGCAGCTACGCAGTTAGAGGCATTAGCTTCTGACTCTAGAAGTGCTAGAGCAGCTGTTGCTATTCCTTTAGTTGCAAGAAGGTTGTCTAGCCTGTAACAGATGCTACGCTTAATGTTAAAGTATCCTTAAAAATACCTATAATTAAGCACGCTAGCGCTATTATTCTAGTAGCTTATATTGTCTTGCATAACAGCAAGAAGGTTATCTATTAGAAATGCTAGTAGCTGCAGAGATAAGAAATTTCTGTATGCTAGGTAGAATGCTAATAGGTGGAAGGTAAAGTTGCGCGGCTATTAAAACTCCCTTAAGACTATGTTATAATTAGCAAGAAAGTAGCGTGCAAGTTTATTATCTAGGTTAGAAAAGTGTGCATTTAGACAGTTAATGTCTACTGCTAGAGTGTATAAAATAGTATTAATGTTGTTAAGTGCATACTTCTGCTCTAATTTAGTCTAAAGCTGGCTAAGGCTATTAGTATAGAGAGCCTAATAGTTAACCTCTCTATAAATGTCTAACTCTACTCTTAGTAAACTCTTACTAGGTGTAAACCCTAATAGTAGTAAGATGTTAAAACCTTAAGCCTCTCTTTTTAGATAAAAATATATATATTTACTTATAACATGTTGCAAATTTAACATACTCTCTGTAGCCCCTAGGGGTTAGGCTACTAAATAAAAGAAATGTGTAACAACAGCCTAAATAGCTTAAGACAGTTACATGTGCAGGCACTAAGCGCATCCTAACTTACGTGCAACGCCTGATAACATTGTGTTCTACCCCTGTAAGGCATTTTCCAGCTTTAGCAGCCACACGTCGCCTCTAATGCCCTAATCCTCTTGCTATGTGCTGCTGTACTTTAGAATGGTCACAGCTCTAATGCTAGTTTAATAGACAATTTTCTAACCTTCTTTTGCTATCTAGCTTTTAGGCGCTTGCCCTGCTATTAGGACTTTCTACTAGCAGCAGCTGCATCTTTTTTCTACTACCGCGCAGCCTTAGGAGGGTTTGCACTTTGTCTAGTGCTAGCGCACCTAGATCTTGCGCTGACAGAGGCTGAGAATCACCTGTCCTATAAGCGCTAGCAGTCACCCTATCTCTGCTACTTTAGGTTGTGGAATGCTCTCTATGTGGCTTATGCGTGCCTAATCTGCTATCGCAAACAGCCACCTTATTTTTACTATAGGCCTTGCTAAGAGCAACTAACTAACAGTTAGATAATAGGCTAAAGAAGAAAGGGCTTAAAGAACACAATTTCTCTAGCAGCGCATTATACTTTGCACATTCTGCCTCTATTAGTTAAACTATTAATAGCTGCTATTCTTTACTATAACCCTCTAACACTTCTGCGCATTGCTTTACAGCCTACTTAGCAATTACTAGCTTTATTATCTTGCATAATTTGTCTACTGCACTTTTCTCTTTTAGCGCTAAGTTTTACGCTACTTTTAAAATATAAAATATTAATTTATAAACAGCCTAAGTAATTATAGATGCAGGTTTTAAGCTTATCTTCCTAAGATCTTTAGTGTTAAACTGCACTAGGCATTTATACTGTAGATGCAGGCTAGCTAACTTAATAACAAGAATTAGCATGTCTCTCTATGCCTAATGCTTAAACTGTTTAGTATAAGCATCCCTAGCATTATCTAAGTACTTGTGTAGGTAATGCTTTATTTCTAGGCTAGTAAAATTACTTATTTTGTTTCTAACATACCCTAAAAAACACTTTTAGAGTTTTATAGACTGCTTCTCTGTATTATTACTGCACTTCTTCTGCAAAGCTGGCAGGAGATTCTTGTGTAGGAGAGGTTTATTGTTGTTACGCTTACTAACTCTTACAGAATTATAATTTAGCTATTAACAAACATAGAACATAATAATGCTTATTACCTTCCCCTCCTACTTTATAGTCTTAAGGAGGGAGTGGACATCTGCAAAACCTAGGTCTAGTGTTAAAAGCATAAATTAATATAGACTATTATATACATTATTACTAGCTGTTAAGAAAAGGTTTTACTGCTAGTAAAAAGTAACATCTTTTTAGTTATCTAAGTTAGAGTAGAATAGTTGTTAAACATCTATAGGCTTTTATACTTATAGAAGACTTGCTAACTAAATCTAGTTACTAGACTAGACATTAATGCTAAATTTACTACATATTTAAGATATTAAGTTAATTATAGAGTAGAACATAGTAAACTAGAACTGTTTTACTCTTAGTGTAATTCTAGTTACTCTTAGTAGTATCTACTTACATTATTAATCCTACAGCTTGCTATCTATTTAAATGTAGAAATGTTAAATGTTGCCTAGCTAAGCAAGAATTTGCACTATTTTATAATTATTTACTTCTAATTCTAATTCCTCTATAAAGTGCCTAGTTACTTTACTAGAAATTTAACTTAACTACTTAGCCTAAGGTGTTCTAGCATTTGCTGCTCTACCTTTGTCTTTAGGCCCTAGAAAAGTGTATTATTTAAAGATAATAAAGTTACTAACTCTATCTATATCTAGCTATAGTTATTAGGCAGAATTAAATCTTCTTAGTTAGCCTAAAGCTTAGTGCGTAGATGCAGTAGTAGTGCGTCTTATTTTATATTAGCTTGCATTAGTTTGCTTATCTTAAAGGGGGCAGGTTTTAACCTTTATTATAAATGTTGCAAATCTACTATTACTCTTTCTTACTGCAACCTAAAAGCTATAGGCGCTTCTTTAGAGCCTTTACTCTATAATTGCCTACTATAAGTTTAGCCTTCTCTTCTACTACTATATTCTAATTTTTAAATAAAGGCTACTTAAACTTCTTTTCTTACATATTCTCTCTTGCAGCAGCAACCTGTCTATCCTGCGCCTGCTTCTAGCTAAGATAATCTAGCATCTTCTTTACCTGCTCTTTAGTGCACGCTATTCTAAGTTAATAACCTAGGTCCCTTTAAAGAACGCTTTGTTTACTAAATATCTTACAAAGCTACTACTTATGCGCCTTATTAATAGATTAGTTTCTACTAACAGTTTATTCTAGGGTGAGTGCATTAATTAGGAATTTTGCTGTTACTAGTTAATATAGTTTTACTAGCTTATAAACTAACTCTATCTTCTTAAGGGCTACAGCTTTAGACTTAAGCTCTTAACAACACTGCTTCTTCCTTCCCTTACTAGAGGTTAATAGGTTTTAGCGTTTTATTTTGTAATAGGTCTAGTGTTAAATGCGAACAAGAAGATGGCAAGAAGAGGGAAGGCAAGAAGAGGGAAGGCAGAGAGAAGGCAGAGAGGAAGCGCAGGCAGTTATTTGTTTTAGCAAAGCCACTTTAGTTCTTACTCTAAGGGGTAAGGATGCTAGGGGCGGGAAGCTTGTACCCTCTTAGGGCAAGCCTTTTAGACAGAAACCACATGCAAGGACATAGTGGAGAAAGATCTTGCCCCTAGGGGCAAGCCTTTAGTCTAGAGCCTAGCGGCATATAGATGCAGGGCAGGCGGCTCTTGCCCCTAGGGGCAAGCCTTTAAGCTAGAGGCTAGAGGCAATGGATTCAGGGCTAGGACTTCTTGCCCCTGGGGGTAAGCCTTAATGGCATATACAATATATACATTCTCGCCCTAGGGGGCAACTTAACCCTATGGCAGTAGTACTGTTTCCCACCTAAGTATACCTAATAAGTTTAATTGCTACTACAAACATATTACTAAAATACTCGCCCCATACCTGATACCTATGCCGCTTCCCTAACCACGCTGCATACTCTCTCCAGTCTCCGCCTAGCTTTCCGCAGTATCCGCACTGTCGGATAATCCCAACTGCCCAGCCATCCCCAACAGCAGCTGCTCGTACCAGCAGTACTACTACATTCAGCCATTGACACTTTGCTGTAACGTCCCTGCCTGTAGCGCAATA
>NW_022985259.1:0-1972 GCF_010093535.1 Lindgomyces ingoldianus | reverse complement strand
GGTGATGGTGGTAGTTGAAGTCGTGGTCGACAGTCGGGGCTGGTAGCTGCTGTGCGAACTGCAGAGTCTGTGCGCGCGTCGCTGCAAAGGAAAATCAAAAGCGATTCCGCATGGGCGGCTGCAATAGCAGGCCCATCCCAAGAGCACTATTATTTAAGTAAGCGGAGGGCATAGAGAGACGAGGGTAGCAATAGCGTAGCCATACTTGCTCCTGGAGCGGCCCTTGACGCGAGTCCGTGGTATATACTATCTATTTGAGAGGCATTGCAGTAGATATTGTTAAGAAAGATGCGCTCTAGATAGGTTCCTCTTACTCTTTGCATTCGCACCTGCGTCTTGGCAATAGCTAGGGGAACGAGGGAGGAAGCAGCTATCTTTCACACAAAGGAGCAATTATACGCTATACCGTAATAGGTGGCGCCATGGTCAAGTCCACCGATCTAGGCCAAAAAGAGGAGCGAAAAGGGGGTCGGATCCAGCGCGATGCCCAATCGAGACGAACAAGGCCTGACCCGCAGCAGTCGCAGGGAGATAGGCCGCAGACCTCGACACCTCAACTACGCCTCACACCAGAGAACCTACGTCCGTACCGCAAACACATTCCATATGGAATCATGGCCCAAGAGACAATAAAGGAGTACATCTAGCCCCATGCATTCCTTTCGGCAGGCGGAGCAGGAATCATATATATGATTGATGATAACAGAGTTTTGAAGACCTATTACGGCAAGGGAATTGATGTTGAACTTTAAACATTTGAACGTCTAGGATCTTATAAAAATATTGTAAAATGTTTTAGTGCAACAAAAGACGGTCTTATTCTTGAGCGCGGGCAGCCGCTTCGGACGGTAATTCAGGCAAGCGAACTGGACAAGATCCCTCTAGATACAAGAATTTGCTGGCTACGGGAAGCTGCAGAAGGAACCCAATATATGCATGATAACAAAATAATTCATGCTGATGTTGGATGCAATAATTGGGTGCTGGTTGGAGAGCATTTGAAGATTATTGACTTTGAAGGTTGCAGCATTGATGGAGAAGATGCAGGAGCATGCTATGAGTGGTTCAGTTACAAGGGACCGGTGATAAGCCGAAAGACCGATATCTTTGCTTTCGGCTGTGCGATCTACGAAGTTATGACAGGTAAGCTGCCATACAAGGAGCTTTTGGAATTTGAGAATCCAATGTTACGCGCCAGGGAGCTATATTCACAGAACCAATTCCCGGAGGTTGAAAAGATACCGTTGGGTAGTTTGATGCAGGGTTGTTGGCAGGGTACTCTCAATTCTATGCGCGAAATTCTTCAAGAACTTGAAGGTGTGATAGCTGGGTCTTCGCCACAAGAATGAGGTGATGGTGCATACTACTCTCGAGGGGATAGTAGTGGATAATAGAATAATATTGCACACTAGTTTAAGGTGCTACAACTCCGTTATCCCTTTGCTGAACCCTCTTAAGTGCTATACAGTAAGATCATACTATTATGCGATTAATTATGCACAAACCGTGAACAGCTTACATCCTCATAACGCGCGTCTCCAACTGATGCACACGAGTCCCGACAGAATTTGCACGGCGCGTTTCGGGTCGAAGGTAGGTGCGTACGAAGAGTTGCATCATATGTAGAGTTCGCGCATCGTGGTCCAGGCTTGGGAGAAGCTTCACACCTCTGATGGAGACGTTTTGTGATCCTGTGTTGAGTTGGTCTTTAACATTGCACGTAAATAATGTCTGCTGTAGTGTAGCGACACAGGCTAACAAGACGTGAGAGCGGGGTGTTGCTGTGCAGTCTAGGCTCTTAAGAGACCAGCACTCGGCTTAAATAGGCTCTCTCAATAACTACCTCGCGAATATAGAAGGATCCCACAGCAACAAGCAGTCCCACGGAATCCGCGTAAAACGATCTGGAACCGACGTTTCGAATTACTTTGACGGCAGCTGCAGGAGAAGCTTCATATGAAGCGTTGTAAAC
>NW_022985258.1:0-20267 GCF_010093535.1 Lindgomyces ingoldianus | reverse complement strand
TTAAGCTTAACATAAACTCTAAGTTTTAGCAAGCACCTTATTCTAAGAGGGTTATCCGCCCTGTTACAAAGCTAGCGCTCTACGCAACTTCTGTAGAAGCTTAGATTACTTTCTTTTACTCTTATTTACTCTCTTTTTCTCTTCTTTACTATATTTAATTATAGTTTTAGAAACTTTAGTTAATAGTATTATAATTTATTATTATTTACTATAATTACTAGCATAGATTTAAAGAAAGTTGTATTAGTAGAAAAATAGCAAGTATATATAAGAAAATAATTACTATATTAGTAGCTATTTGTCACGGTATCCTCCCCGGATCCCAGACATAACCGTATCGGACGCGTACCGGAGTATTATCGGTGCACGTCCGACACGAACACGACACGACACGGACATGAACTTAAGCACGAACCGCCTCAACACTAACTGAACCCGGAACAGGCTCGATTCATACCCGAAGCGCTTGGACTTCTGAGCCGAGTATTTAATTGCTAATTTCCTCCTGAACCTTCCTGTTCCTCACACAACGTCTTGTACCTACCATGATACCTCACGTAGTAATTGAACTAGACCTCCGTGAAGCTCTATAACTTTACTCGTGCATAATCGTGACATTACGTTGTGTCAAAACCCTAGCCAAGAATGGCCTCCGAATCTGATCCGATAAGCTTGGTACTTGCACAACTCCAAGCTATCAGAGCAAGCCAAGAAGCCTTCCAAGAAGCGCTTGCTCTACAGGAAAGCCGCCACGTCGCAAGCTTCGAAGCTCTTTGAAAGGACTTCGAAGAACAGCTTTGCGTCATCAAGCAGTCCGTTTCTGCCTCGACTCCTGTCATAGTAGTAGGAACTGAGAACTCACCAGCCTCAAAGCCCACCCAGAAGTCTGGAGATGGCTTAACTCCCTCCCGCCTAACGCCGCCTACGACCCGTAACCCCTCCGACCCGGTAATGAAATCTGACCGACTCCCTGATCCCCCGCTGTTTAACGGAAAACGGAAAGACCTACCTTCCTTCCTACGCAAGCTCCGATACAAACTTGAAGGAAACGCAGACCGATTCCCCTCCGAACGCTCCCAGTTACTATATGCCCACTCTCGACTTGACCGCGACGTAACAGCCTTGATCGACTCACTGATGGATAAGGATATCGTTAACCTAGATTAATTCGTGGCGTTCCTGCAAGCAACCTACGGAGACCCAAACAAAGAGTTAACGGCCCTAAGTCGCCTAAACACCCTACGACAAGGAAGGAAAAGCTTTACCTCACACTTTGCTGAGTTCCGCCGACTCGCATCCGATACAGGCCTGAATGAGATAGGTCTAATCGCAGCCCTACGTAACTCCCTCTCAACTGAACTGCAACGCGCTATGGTAGGAGAACCCCTCCCGAACGACCTTAACGCGTATGCGAACCTAATTGCTACCTACGATAATAACATGAGGTTCCTCCCCGTACAAGCCCCGATACGCCCCCGAACCAGCGCAGTTGCGAATAAGGACCCTAACGCGATGGAAATTGATTTGAATTATGCTCCAGTTGGTTCCAGAGAGCGTGAAGATCGCAGGAAGAAAGGTCAATGTTTCAAGTGCGGCAAGCATGGTCATATCTCCCGAAACTGCTCCGTTCCCCTTCCTCAAGTCCGCGCGAGTAGCGCTGCCAGTACTCGTCAAAGATCCTCGCCGTCCCGATCTCGTTCCCGCAAAGGCTCCGACTTGTATTCGAGCCCTGATCCCCCTCGCCACTCTCGACGTAGCCGCAGCCATAGCAGTGGGAGCCTGCAAAAAGGCTCGTCCCGGGGCTAAGTCGCCCCCCGGGACCGATTCGACACCAGATCTCTGCCGACCTATGGGCTAAGTCCCCTACTGACGACTGGAAGTACCAAGTTAATATTCCTGTATGTTTACAACAAGGAACTGTATTAGCCCTAATACAGGCTCTTATTAACTTAGGAGCGAACGGCATAGGTTACATTAACAGAGAACTAGCGCGCAAACTGAATCTCCAATTAACACTGCTTACCTGAACGATTTACCCAACTAGATTTAATAGAAAACAACTTAAAGGAGGTTCTATCTCCTGTACCACAACTGTTACGATTACCCACTGACACCACAAGGAGCAGATTAAACTCTATGTAACAAACACAGGACGTCATGACCTAATCCTAGGACAACCATGGCTGTATCGGCACAAGGTTGCCTTTAATTACTAAGAGCAAGTTCTAAACTTTAACTCTTCCTGATGCTGAGACGTATGCTTACGCTCACACCTGAACAACACCTGAATAGCACTTGATACGGAAGGTCTCCAGACCTACTCCCTAATAACCTGGAGAAGAACTACCTAAGCAAGGCTAACAAGCCAGGCCTCTTACTAAGATGGGCTACGCAAAATAATTCAACAACTGCCTAAACCTAAAGAAGAGGAAGCCTTTAAGGAACCTCTACCTACCTAATTTAGACACGAACCGGGACTCGAACAGCAGATGGACATCTGCCACATAGGACCTGCCCCGTTTGTGACCCTAGCTCGACGACCGGATCACGAAATCTACGCAGTCACGATTTCTGATATAGACCGAGCTTTAGCTCCCTGAAAACACACCGACCTGAGGACAATAGTCCCTCGAGACTACTACAACCTGTTGCATGTCTTCTCCCGAGACAAGTCCGATAAGCTTCTGATACGACGTCCGTACGATCACCAGATAACCCTTAAGCCTGGCAAACAACCTAGTTATGGGCCACTGTATGGGATGTCGCTAAACGAATTAAAAGTGCTCTGAAAATACCTTAACAAGAACCTAGAGAAAGAGTTTATTTAAGCTAGCTCCTTACTAGTGGCGTTACCTGTACTATTTGTAAAGAAACTTGGGGGTGGGCTCTGATTCTGCGTTAACTACTGAGGACTAAACGCTGTTACTATTAAGAACTAATACCTGATTCCCCTCTTACAGGAAACCCTAAGCTAACTAAGCAAAGCAAAGTATTTTATAAAGTTAGATATTATTGCTGCCTTTAACAAGCTAAGAATAGCAAAGGGCGACAAGTGGCTAACAGCGTTTTAGACCTAATACAGACTATTTAAGTACCTAGTAATGCCCTTTAGCTTAGCTAACGCGCCTAGTACTTTTTAACATTTTGTAAACAACTCGCTCCGACCCTACCTAGACGTGTTCTGCACTGCGTATATTAACGATATTCTGATCTACAGCGATAGCCTTTTAGAGCACAAACAGCATGTACGCCTGGTGCTAAAAGCTATGGAAGAAGCAGGTCTGCAACTTAACGTAGACAAATGCAAGTTCCACTAATTAAAGGTCACGTATTTAGGATATGTAATCTCTACAGATGGCATCTGAATGGACCCTGTTAAGGTTCAGACTGTGCTAGATTAGCAATACCTAAAGGACATAAAGGACGTTTAAGCCTTTGTAGGATTTGCTAACTTCTACTAACAATTTATTAACAACTTCTTGCAGCAAGTAAGCCCTATAATTGCACTTACTAAGAAAGGGATTTAATTTAACTTTAACCTAAATTGCTAATAGTCCTTTAACTAGCTAAAGAAAGCCTTTACTAAAGCCCTAATACTCCGCTACTTTAACCCTAAACTACTGATACTTGTAGAAGCTGATGCCTTAGACTACGTAGTAGCAGGAGTTCTCTCCTAGACTAAGCTAGACAGGACTATTAGGCCTATTGCATACTTCTTAAAAAGAATAAGTCCTGCAGAAGGCAATTATAAGATCTACAACAAGGAATTGCTTGCTATAGTACACTGCTTTAAACAATGGCGACCTAAACTAGAAGGTGCAGCGCATCTAATACAGGTCCTATCTAACTATAAGAACTTGCAGTACTTCGCAACTACAAAACAACTTAGCCACTAACAAGCCTGTTAGTCTAAATACCTGTCCTGTTTTAATTTTAAGATTACTTATTATCCTAGTTAAGACAGAGGGAAACTAGATGCCCTTACAAGGCGATCCTAAGACGTCCCTGCTTAGGAAGAAGCGCAAAAGGCCTAACACTAAACTCTGCTCTAACCTAAGCTATTTTTAGACCTTAACCTAAACAAAACAGATTAGACAATTAATTAGATTATTACTAATAAGTATCTAAACAACAAATTTATCTAAGAAACCTTAGACCTGCTCTAAAATAGCGCTAGTTAGTTAAAGAAGGTAACACTAGCTAACTGCAAAAACTAAAATAGCAAGCTGTATTACTATAACTAACTTGTAATCTCTAATTCTAATAAACTAAGAATTAAACTACTCTAAATTATACACAACTTGCCTATTAGAGGACACCTAGGCAGAGGAAAGACTCTCAACCTACTACAGAGAGAGTACTACTGGCCCCGCATGTTCTATACTGTACGCTAATACGTATCATGTTGCTATACTTGCTGTAAAGTAAAGGCCTCTTAAGAAAGGTATAATAGCCTGCTTAAACTGCTCCTAATCCCTAAACAAGCTTAGAAAGACATATTAATTAATTTTGTTATAGACCTACTCCTATCTAAAGGGTATATAAATATTATAGTAGTTGTTAATTACTTAACTAAGTATTAACACCTAATACTATGTTCCTCTATAACTGCCCCTAATATGGCCTAGTTATTCTACTAATATGTATAGGTTCACTATGGCCTGCCTGACACAATTATATTAGACAGGGGTACGCAGTTTGTCTTAGCCTTCTAGGACAAACTCTGTAAACAGCTCTAAATTGTCCCCTATCTATCTACAGCTTTTCACCTAGAGACTAACAGCTAGACTAAGAACACAAACACTGTAATAAAATAAGTCCTACAAGCGTACACAAACTACTAGCAGGATAACTAGGTAAAATAGTTAGCTATAGCACAGTTTAAAGCTAATAACACAACATCTAAATTAACACAAGTATCCCTGTTCTTAGCAAACTACAGATACTACCTTTAAATAGGATTTAAACTACCTTTAAATACCTCCTAACTAACTTATTAATCTGTACAAGTAATAGACATAAACAGACTTATTAATAAAATCTAAAACATATTTAAATACATTTGTAAAGAGCTTACATAGGCTTAAGCTCTTTAATAAGAGTACGCGAACTAATTCTAAACCCCCGCCCCTGCGTATGCAGCTGGCGAGAAGGTCTAGCTAGACGCTAGAAATATCTAAATAAACTAATAATTAAAGAAACATAATTAGAAGAACCTTAGCCCCTTTATAGTAGCCTATATAGTCTTATTGCACGCTTACTAATTAATCCTACCTGATAGCATAAAGATACACCCTGTGTTCCACGTATTGTTGCTGCGCTAAGCAGCCCCTAAATCTAACTATCTACCTAGACAGCTAAACCTGCCACCTAAACCTGTTATTATAAACAATAAACTAGAATATGTTGTAGAAGACGTTAAATAGATCTAGTTTAATAAGAAAAAATGTATCTATAAATACCTTATAAAATAAACTAGATACAACAAACTGTTGTAAAAACCTGCAGAAGCCCTGTAAAAGAACTCTGCAGTAACCTAATTCCACGCCTAATACCTATCTAAACTAAACCTGTACCCTAACAAAGACAACCTAATGCTAGAACTACTAATGTAAAGGATTCCCTTCCTAATAAGGGGGGGGGTACTGTCACAGTATCCTCTCTAGATCCTAGACATAACTGTATTAGACGTGTACTAGAGTATTATTAGTGCACGTCTAACATAAACATAACATAACATAGACATAAACTTAAGCACAAACTGCCTTAACACTAACTAAACCTAGAATAGGCTTAATTTATACCTAAAGCGCTTAGACTTCTAAGCTAAGTATTTAATTACTAATTTCCTTCTAAACCTTTCTGTTCCTTACACAACGTCTTGTACCTACTATAATACCTTATGTAGTAATTAAACTAGACCTCTGTAAAGCTCTATAACTTTACTTATGCATAATTATAACACTATTTTACTTTAGTTTATACCTAATAAGTTTAATTGCTACTATAAACATATTACTAAAATACTTGCCTTATACCTAATACCTATGCTGTTTCTTTAACCACGCTGCATACTCTCTCTAGTCTCTGCCTAGCTTTCCGCAGTATCCGCAGTGTTAGATAATCCTAACTGCCTAGCTATCCCTAACAGCAGCTGCTTGTACCAGCAGTACTACTACATTTAGCTATTAACACTTTGCTGTAACGTCCCTGCCTATAGCGTAATACCTCTAACTAACAGAGTAGCGTTAATAACTGTTCTTAATGCTGTTGTTGCGTATACCCTTTTAAAAATAGTCTATGTTAACCCTATGCACGCCTACTTATGCTGTACACTTTATTGTCTTGTGCGTCTACTACTTGTCCTGCCCTAAGTTGTCTAGCACCTAGCATATAGCGCATCCTGCTTACACCTTATCTATTATCTCTTAAACCTGTTGCTACTTAGTGCTTGTCTTTTACTGTAAACGCTTAAACTTATAGACTCCCTTACTACGCTAGTTACATCTAGTAGACTTAATATTATTGCACACTACAGCTTTACTGTCTATGTACATGCTTATTAGCGCTTGTTAGCACCTGCAGCCTGTTAAAAACAACTCTATAGCCTGCACACATAAGTTGTTGCTGTGCTTAAGCATCTCCTGTTCCACAGATCTACGCTCTATAATAATAACTAAGTTAACCTCCTCTCTAGCTCGCCCTCTACGCCTGCTCTCTTGCGCGAAGTCGATCATGCTCCACAGCATCCCCACGTGTAGTATATACACTACTTTAGGGTAATTAACCCCTGTCCCTAGCGCTAACGTAGCTATAATTAGCCTACTAGAGCTAAGCTACTGCTTTACCTATTTAGCGTAATTAGGGACATTAGTGTGATAGTATTTACATCTAAGCTCTTCTGCTATCCTCTAACACTGTTCCTTGCTGCGGCAGTACACTACGCCCTTCTCTCCTGTCGCAAGCAACAACAACTGCTGCTGTAAGCCTACTGCAAGCGCTGTCTCCTCTAGCTTGCTAGCTTAACACTATAACACAAAGTATTACGTGTTTAGCTAGACAGTGCTAGCGCGCACGTATGTTGCACACTAAACTAGCATGCTAGCCTCTAGTTTGCACTCTTGTGACAGCAGAAGCGTCGCTATAAGCAGTACTATTAGGCACAGTAGCAACTGCAGATTTTTTAGTTTTGCTAGCTTCTGCTGCTAGTAGCTTGCTATAAAGATAAGATAACACTTATCTACTACTACCTACTATAGCATCCCCTTTGTGCTTAGCATAGTTACGTACCCTAAGAAGTTCTTTTTGCTTGTAATATTACCTATAGCATTAGCGCTAACTATAACTATAGCAGCTAGGTTAGTCTTGCTATGCTTCTACTTAATATAGTTAATTCTGCACTTCTGCATATAGTCTACTGTGTTATTAATAAGCTCTTAATATAAAATAATAACTATAGTAACGCTAGCATTATCTATGCATACTAGCATAGTAAACAGCAAGCTCTTACCTCTACCTGTTAAAAGCATAACTATAAGCAGCGTCTAACTATTAAGTACAGCATGTAATGCTTGCTCTTGCTCTACAGACTAAAAGCTAATCTCTTATTGCCTAACTACCTACTACATTACCTTTTTAATAGCTTTGTCTTAATTGTCTTATATATAAATTTTTTAAGGCTGTAGTTTTAGCTTTTTTTTTCTGCTTTTACTACTAATGTCTTACTCTTATGTTTACTTTATTTTATAATAGCTTAATTTTTTTTCCCCCTTCTACTTTTTTTTTTGCTGCACTACTTTAAACCTACTATTAAGTCCTAAAAAGTAGTACTATATTATACTAAAAAGTTAAAACACTTTAATAAAGTGTAAGCTAAGATGCTTAATAATATTAATTAGCACACTATAGTTTACTAAACTTATAACTGTTATTTATAAGTTTTTTAGCTCTACTAAGTTTTTACTTTTTTTATTTACCTTAGCTTTTTTAATTTTTCTAATATTATTTTAATACTTTTTACTAAATAAGTGCTTAACTGTAACTTACCTAATGCTAACAGCTGTGTGCTAGTAGTTTTATGTGTGTAGCTTAACACCTAGTCTTTTGCCTATCTTTTACTTTAGCGCCTATGTTAGATAGTTTATTAACTATAGCTTTTACTTATTTACCTAGATATAGTTAATGCGTCCTTTACTAAGCACCTACACCTAAAGATACTCCTAGAATAGCTGTAAGTATACTAAGTAGATAGCTATAACCTGCCCTAGCTGTAGCAAAAGAAAATGCAGAACTACCTTTAGTCTATTCTACTGCAACTAAGACTTGTAATAGTAGACAATAGTTATAATTTAGCTATCTACTATAAAGATATTATAGTCCTGCAGTAGCCTGTTATAAAACCTTATTAATAAAGTCTCTAGCCCTTAACCTAGCTGTCTAGATGTTATGTGCACACATACTAAAAGTAGCATTAAAAAGTAGTTAACTTAGCATAAGTACTACTTAACTTACTTAATATACTACTTTTTATAATGCTTTAGCCTACAGCCTTGCGCACTCTGCTTAACCTAGGTTAGCATCTAGTATAGCTTGTCTGCTAGACTATTCTTACGCTGCTCTGTAAACTACTAGCTTTACTACATAAAAGTAACTTTATTTACTATGTGCACTAAATTAATAGTAAACTGCTTTTTAGCCTTTTTAAGCTATATTAGCTTTTGCTATAACATCTTTTTTACTTTAACTACTATGTTTTAAGCTATCTTATAGAACTAGCTAATATAGATAAGTTAGCTATTTAAGTAGAAAATCTTTTTATTCTTAGACTAGTATATGCTGCTTAAGTTACTATTTATTAACATAATATACTTTTTATACACTAGTAAGCTAATTACTTAGCTTATTAAACTATATAAACTATTAGCTAGATACTTTACTCTTTTAGCTAGAAAACACTTATAGTCTTTATTAGTCTGCTTACTACGCTTAGCTAATAAAAGCAGCTTCTTAACGCCTAACACATGTATACAGTATGCTACACTAGTAAGCATGTATAAGTAGTGTTTTGCTCTACGCAGTTGCTAGGCTGTAGCATTAATGCTAAGCATAGCTAAAAAGTAAATAAACCTGCTACTAAATAGCTAATTACTTATTAGCTTAAAAATAAATAATACTAGCACATTAAGTAGTGTGTTCTCTAGCTTAACTTTTTTACTACTAGAGTTACTTAAGGCCTTCTATAACACTAACGCTAGCTTCTTTTGCTAGCCCTTCTAGTAAAAAAGCTTGCGTGCGTTCTTTATTATGTCTACCTTTATCCTACAGTAGTAGATAGGGTAATGTTAGTATTATTAAGTAGTAATATTACTGTTATTACTAGTAGTCTTATATAAGCTAAAAAAAGGGCATATAGTAAATAACTTAATAAAAAAGTAAAATCTAAATAAAGTAGATTAAATAAGTGTATTATAAAGTCTAAAAAGCTTAATAAAGCTCTAGGCTAACTATATACTATATAAAAAAGAAGCTATGCCTAATAAGTAAATAGTGCAGTACATAGGTATAATATTATGTAAGACACATGCAACAGTAGTTACAGTTATAGTTAACAGCTAAGGCTAGTAGCTGCTGCGCTAATAGTAAAGCTAGTGCACATATTTTTATAAAAAAAAACTTATAATTAACTACATAGTTACTAGGCTAAAGTGTTAATGCCCTAAGCATAACTAAGAAGTAAAGAAACTTATTATATTAGTAGTAGTAGTAGTTATAGTTATAGTAATAGTAGTAGTTAAAGTTATAGTTAATAGTCTAGGCTAGTAGCTGCTGCGCTAATAGCAGAGCTAGTGCGCATATTCTATAAAGAAAAACTTATAATTAAATGCACAGTAGCTAAGCTAAAGTGTTAATGCCTTAAGTAAAGCTAAAAAGTAGGGAAACCTATTACATTAGTAGTAGTAGTAGTAGTAGTTGTAGTTATAGTAATAGTAGTAGTTAAAGTTGTAGTTAATAGTTAAAGCTAGTAGCTGCTGTGCTAATAGTAGAGCTAGTGCACACATTTTTGTAAAAGAAAACTTATAATTAATAGTTACTAGGCTAAAGCGTTAATGCCCTAAGCAAAGCTAGAAAGTAGGAAAACCTGTTATAGTAGTAGTAGTTAAAGTTATAGTTAATAGCTAAAGCTAGTAGCTGCTGTGCAAACTGCAGAGTCTGTACATATGTTGCTGTAAAGAAAAATTAAAATCTACTACATAGTTACTAAGTTAAAGTATTAATGTCCTAGATATAGCTAAAAGGTAGAGAAACTTATTATGTTAGTAATTATTATAGTTATTATAGTTTTATTATTATAGTTTATAAGCACAGGCTTATTGCTAGAGCGTAAACTGCAGAGCCTATGCGTGTTTTTTAGTAAAAGAAATAATAAAATTAATAGCGCTATTACTACACTAAAGAATTAATGCTATAAGCCTAGCTAAAAAGTAGAGAGCTGTGTTGTTAGTTATAGTTGTTATTGTAGTTACTAGGTTAGGTAGTAGTCTGCAGGCAGAGCGCTAGTAGCTAGTGCAGCAATGCGCGCGTAATGCCTGCGTGCACAGTATTTAAGAAGCATTACAGTAGATATTATTAAGAAAAATGCGCTTTAAATAAGTTTTTTTTACTTTTTATATTTACACCTGCGTCTTAGCAATAGCTAGGGAAATAAGAGAAAAAGCAGCTATCTTTTACATAAAAAAGTAATTATACACTATACTATAATAAGTAGCGCTATAGTTAAGTCTACTAATCTAGGCTAAAAAGAGAAGTAAAAAGGGGGTTAGATCTAGCGCAATGCTTAATTAAGATAAATAAGGCCTAACTTATAGCAGTTATAAAAAGATAAGCTATAGTTCTAGCTTTTTTTTTCTACTTTTACTACTAATGTTTTACTTTTATGTTTACTTTATTTTATAATAGCTTAATTTTTTTTTATTTTTTTTTTATTTTTTTTTTTTTTTATGTCCTCTTTTTACTTCTTTTTCTTGCTGCACTACCCTAAACCTACTATTAAGTTCTAAGAAGTAGTGCTATATTATGCTAAAAAGTTAAAACACTTTAATAAAGTGTAAGCTAAAATGCTTAATAATGTTAATTAGTATACTATAGTTTACTAAACTTATAACTATTATCTATAAGTTTTATAGCTTTACTAAGTTCTTACTTTTTTTATTTACTTTAACTTCTTTAATTTTTTTAACATTATTTTAATACTTTTTACTAAATAAGTGCTTAACTATAACTTACTTAATGCTAATAGCTATGTGCTAGTAGTTTTATGTGTGTAGCTTAACACTTAGTCTCTTGCTTATCTTTTGCTTTAGCGCTTATGTTAGATAGTTTATTAACTACAGCTTTTACTTATTTACTTAGATGTAGTTAATGTGTTCTTTACTAAGCACCTACACTTAAAGATACTTCTAGAATAGCTATAAGTATACTAAGTAAATAGCTATAACCTGCCCTAGCTGCAGCAGAAGAAAACGCAGAACTACTTTTAGTCTATTCTACTGCAACTAAGACTTATAATAGTAGATAATAGTTATAATTTAGCTATCTACTATAAAAATATTATAGTTTTATAGTAGCCTATTATAAAACTTTATTAATAAGATCTCTAGCTCTTAACCTAGCTATTTAGATATTATATGCACACACACTAAAAGTAGTGTTAAAAAGTAGTTAACTTAACATAAGTACTACTTAACTTACTTAATATGCTACTTTTTATAATGCTTTAGCCTATAGCTTTACGCGCTCTGCTTAACCTAGGTTAGCATCTAGTATAGCTTGTCTGCTAGACTATTTTTATGCTGCTTTATAAACTACTAGCTTTACTATGTAAAAGTAACTTTGTTTATTACATGTGCTAAATTAATAGTAAACTGCTTTTTAGCCTTTTTAAGCTATATTAGCTTCTGCTATAATATCTTTTTTACTTTAACTACTATATTCTAAGCTATTTTATAGAACTAGCTAATGTAGATAAGTTAGCTATTTAAGTAAAAGATCTTCTTATTCTTAGACTAGTACACACTGCCTAAGTTACTATTTATTAACATAACATGCTTTTTATACACTAGTAAGCTAATTACTTAGCTTATTAAACTATATAAACTATTAGCTAGATACTTTACTTTTTTAGCTAAAAAGTACTTATAGTTTTTATTAGTCTACTTACTATACTTAGCTAACAGAAACAGCTTCTTAACACCTAACACGCGTATGTAGTATGCTACACTAGTAAGCATGTATAAATAGTGTTTTACCCTACGCAGTTACTAAGCTATAGCATTAATGCTAAGCATAGCTAAAAAGTAAATAAACCTGCTACTAAATAGCTAATTATTTACTAGCTTAAAAATAAATAACACTAGCATATTAAGTAGTATGTTCTCTAGCTTAACTCTTTTACTACTAGAGTTACTTAAGGCTTTTTATAACACTAACACTAGCTTTTTTTGCTAGCTCTTTTCGTAAAAAAGCTTATATATGTTCTTTATTATGTCTACTTTTATTTTATAGTAGTAGATAAAGTAATGTTAGTATTATTAAGTAGTAATATTACTATTATTACTACTAGTCTTATATAAGCAGAGAAGGGGGCATATAGTAAATAACTTAATAAGAGAGTAAGATCTAAATAAAGTAGATTAAATAAGTATATTATAAAGTCTAAAAAGCTTAATAGAGCTCTAGGCTAACTATATACTATATAAAAGAGAAGCTATGCCTAATAAGTAAATAGTGCAGTACATAAGTATAATATTATGTAAGACACATGTAATAGTAGTTGCAGTTATAGTTAATAGCTAGGGCTAGTAGCTGCTGCGCTAATAGTAGAGCTAGTGTGCACATTTTTATAAAAAAAAACTTATAATTAACTATATAGTTACTAAGCTAAAGCGTTAATACCTTAAGTATAACTAAAAAGTAAAGAAACTTATTATGTTAGTAGTAGTAGTAGTTATAGTTATAGTAATAGTAGTAGTTAAAGTTATAGTTAACAGTCTAGGCTAGTAGCTACTACGCTAATAGCAGAGCTAGTGCGCGCATCTTATAAAGAAAAACTTATAATTAAATGCACAGTAGCTAAGCTAAAGTGTTAATGCTTTAAGTAAAGCTAAAAAGTAAAAAAACTTGTTATATTAATAGTAGTAGTAGTAGTAGTTATAGTTACAGTAATAGTAGTAGTTAAAGTTATAGTTAATAGTTAAGGCTAGTAGCTGCTGCGCTAATAGTAGAGCTAGTGCGCACATCTCTGTAAAAAAAAACTTATAATTAATAGTTACTAGGCTAAAGCATTAATACTCTAAGTAGAGCTAAAAAGTAGAGAAACCTGTTATGTTAGTAGTAGTAGTAGTAGTAGTAGTAGTTATAGTTATAGTAATAGTAGTAGTTAAAGTTATAGTTAATAGTTAAAGCTAGTAGCTGCTGTGTAAACTATAAAGTCTATATACATATTACTATAAAGAAAAATTAAAATCTACTACATAGTTACTAGGCTAAGGTATTAATGTTCTAAGCATAGCTAAAAAGTAAAGAAACTTATTATATTAGTAATTATTATAGTTATTATAGTTTTATTATTATAGTTTATAGGTGTAGGCTTGTTACTAGGGCGTAAACTGCAGAGCCTGTGCGTGTTTTATAGTAAAAAGAATAATAAAATTAACAGCACTGTTACTGCGCTAGAGAATTAATGCTATAAGCATAGCTAGGAAGTAGAGAGCTGTGTTATTAGTTATAGTTATTATTATAGTTACTAAGTTAGGTAGTAGTCTGCAGGCAGGGCGCTAGTAGCTAGTGCAGCAATGCGTGCGCAATGCCTGTGCGCACAGGAAAATTAAAATCTACTATATAGTTAGAGTTATAGTAAAACACTACTACATCTATACATTTTTATAAAAAAAACACTAGTAAAGGTAAGTTTAAGTTAAAGCCTAAAAGTTTACCTACTATTATAATAAGATCTAGGCGCAGGATAGAGAACAGATTCTAGAGGTTCTGTTTAACAGATTCTAGTTATTTACTGCTTGCTTAGGCAACGCGCTAAATAAAATAAGAAAGTTAGGGTTATAAAAAGCTAGTAATTTATAGTTGTAAAAAAATAAACTATTTTTTTTTTTTTACTATACTTTTATTTTATAAGTTTTTTAAACTATACTTTTTTATATTATACTTATTATTTTTTTTATATTATGTTTTTGTCCGAATAGTGATATTCGGGCGCCTGGTTGATAGTCACGTGGCTCGGATGCGCCCGGATCCCTGTGCACAGAGATCTGTGCGCAGAGTTTAGGACTATATTAACCCCTTTCCTTTGTACAATAGAAATAACAAGAAGCAATTAACACTAGTTACCTAACACCTCTGTGCAATGTTTACACTGTGCAAACCTCTCTGTCTTGTACGCATTTGCTAACACTAAGTGCTAGCTAGCAGAGAGTCTATTTAACACTAATTAGTAGTTTAAATACTATAAAAGAGAAAGCTTTTTTTATACCTTTCTATTTAAAAGTTTGTGTATAAGAAGAATTCTTTTCCTTACTACTTTAACTATAAATTAGTAAGAGTAAAGATAGAGTCTAATTTATATATAAGTAGCTGTAAATCTTTATTTAGTTACCTAAGTAAGAGCAAGAAACCTGTCTGTACAATACTATTTAGAGGTATTATATAAATAGTAGTGCTTGTTTAATGCTAGGAGGTCTGTTTTATCTTTTTGCACAAGGCTGTTTAGAGGCAGCGTACAACAAGAAGTAAGACAGCGCGCAACAACACATAATTAACTACTATAGAGCAACAAGCAACGCTAGCTCTATCTATAACTAGCTAACATAACGTATTAATGTATAACTAATACGTACCTTTTGTAGGCATCTTAGCAAAGACTCTAGCAAAGCAGATAAACATTAAAGATTAGGTAGATAAAATTAAACTATTAAATAACACACCTAAGAAGAAGCTTAATTTATACATAGCTAACTTAATTATAGAACTCTGCGTGTTAAGCGCGACAGACGTACGTACACTTAAGAACTTTTAGGATAACTTTGTAAAGTAGAAGCTTGTACACTTTAGAGATCTTAGCTAACTATTTCTACAAGAACTAATTACTACTTTATAGAATAAAGGCATTAGCTTTAAGAAGGACATAATAGAGGCTACTACACTGTACAGACTTATAAAAGAAGAACACACATTTACTATTCTACTAGAGCATTGTACAAAACTATTACTACTATTGCTAGTCTTAACGCAACAGAGGATGTCTCTGTACAAATCACCTGCAGACTTAATACTTCCTCCGCAATTAGTATAACTACCTTGCGATAGCTTACTGTACAAGAGCACGACTAGGCAGCTACATATTCCTGTAGCCACAGCTCTGCATGAGATTCCCTAAAGCTTGTACCTACTACATATAATTTAATTACTGTACAATCTATACTAACTTCTACCTACACAAGATATTACAGTAGAGAACCTTGCGCCTAAGAAGGTTATATAATTTTAAAAGGCATAGAGGAAGGAGAATAACTACACAGGGCAACTATATAATATTCTAGCTAACAAGGCTATAGTATTTATTAAGCTCTGCTAACGCCTTGCTATCTTTAAGGCATTGTACGCAAGCATCTTTTCTAATATCCTTAAAGAGCGCGCACACATGTTCTACCTTTATAATATTAGTCTAGGACAATTATAGAAGTTACTGTACAAGTAGCTTAGTAATTACTTTAATACTAACATAAACTATAACTAGTATTAGATAGATTAAATAATAATAAGCTTTACATAAAGTAAGTAGAAGAATTTTATAAAAACCTTACATAAAGCTTTTAAAGCTATAATTAATAAACTTACTTTTACATAAAAAGCTCTTAGTCTATAATTCTAAGGCAAGATACTGCTTTACACTACTATTATATAAGCATGCTAAGGGCAACTTAAACTTAAACAAGCAATGTTCTTAATTAAGCCTACATATAAGGCACTGTACAGTGACCTCTGTTTAGCACTTTAGGTTATAATTAATTAACAAAACAATGCATTTATAAATAAATTCTAGGATGTGTACTACACTAATAGGTAATATAGCTTACTACATACACATAGCTATTAACAACATAGAAGAAGCCTAAGGGGATATAGAGGATTATTTAAACTACAGTTCTCTGCATAATTAAAGTAATGCTTTATTTGTTATAAGGAAGAATATTAGTTAATAAATTATTCTTATATAGATTAATTCTATGCAAAACACTAATATATCTCTTTATATAAAGGATTTTATAACAAGACACTAATATGTAAGAAGGTAAATATATACATTTAAAAGTTTAAAGGTAAACTAGAGTAAAAGAAAAAGAAGTTACACAACAACAACAACCTAGATAAAGAAAAAAGTAAGAAGATTATTAACTACTTTACTAATGCTACATTTCTTTACTGCGCGACTGCAGAGGACATCTACAGCCTAGAACCTAAAGGATACGCAGAATAGTTTATCCTTAAAGATTAATACTGTACAGTATACTAAGGTAAACTATAGGATACCAGCGCAGTAAGAATCTCTACTATAGGGAAGTTATAACTTAAAGCATACCTGCAAGAATTCCCTTATATAAAAGTAGACTAGACACTAAAAAAGAAGAGTATTAGCTTTAAAAGACAAGAATTAATAGAATTAATTAGTACTATATAAATTACTAACCTAGTTAGTAACGTAATGTATTACATCTTAGACACTCTAACACTGTTCCTACTGTCTCTAGCAGACGTAGACTAAATGGGTGCGTACTTTAACAACGTGCAGAATGTGATTGTACAAAGCAATAGAAATACTGTCCTAGTTGTATAAAAATAAGGTCATCTATTTTTTAATATATAAAAGAAGAAATTAATGTTTTTTTTTACTAAACATAAACTTTAACAACTGCATAGAAGATTTAGCTATCTTTATATAGAACAACTTTACACAATGCTTAAGAACACTAGATATAATGTTAATCTCTCTATACTTAAGGAGATTAAGAAGTTTTGCTATATATATTAGCTACACAACCTAGCACTATAAAGATTTAAGTTTATAATTAAGGATAACTTACACTTTAACTATAAGATAGTAATTAATGTTATATAAATTAGCAACTAAGACGTACTATATGTAATTAACACAGATACATTATTCTAAGCAGTAACCTTTTTAAAATTAATGTCTGCATAAGATACCTAGGACGCGCTCTGCAAGTGTTAGATTAACACGTACTAAGGCCTACCTAATTATATTATACATAACCCTAGTATAAACTTTGCATCTAAAGACTTCTAGAATTGCGCGAAGATTGTAGGAGCAACGTGTTAACAGATGCTAGTGGAGGCCTATTAGGCTCTAGGGAAGATTAAGCGCGCGCACGCACCACTGCGACGTGCGTACAATATCCTCTGTGCAGAATTAGATGATTGTACAAATAATAAGTTAGTGTTACAGATAGCTGTTAAAGCCCTAAATAATACAGCAGGACTAAACAGTTTTGTACCTACATTGCTTGTGTTTAGAACGTACCTAAGAATTAACATAGATTCTGCACTATCCTCTAATATTATTACGCAAGCTAACGCTGTATAAAAGGCAATAAAGATGCTTTAAAGTAAGAGAGTAAAAGTTAATATTAATTATATAATTAATACCTAGAACAGCTTAACCTTATATAAAGTACTAAATCTTCTACTTAGTTCTAAAGTAAAAACATAGCAAGAGAAGAAGAGATAGATAGGACTGCACATAGTAAAAAGAATTAAGGCCCTAGACGTTATTATTAAGATAGAGAATAGTCTAGTAAAACTCTGCTGCACATAAGTTATGCTATATTATTATATAAAGAATAAGGATAAACCTACATAAGAATTGCTAGATCTAGATAAACTAGCCCTAGTATAAAGAGATTCTCTACAGGCATAAAAAAGAGGTTGCTTACGTAAGCAACTAACTTTAGTTAATAAACTACATAAAATAGCCTCTTAAGCAGCATTAGATTTATTATATAAACTAGAACTAGAACTATAGCTAGCTAAGAAAGGCTAAAGAAGACTACATAAAAATCTATAAGCTACAACATTCTTAACCTAAAAGGAAAAAAAAGACTACGCGCTAGCAATTAAGCTCTGTGCAGATAGTGTAATTACAACACCTAGGAGACTATTTAAAGAATTAGACTATATAGAAATAAAAAGTCTAATTATAAGTTGTATGTTTAAGGTACTCTTATATAATCTATTAATTTATAAGGGATAGATCTTTAACCTTTAACTTATATATAAAGTTAAAGGGAAATTAATAAAACTATATAAAAAGTTACAACTTATGTTTACAGAATATTTAAATAAGGAGAAGAAGAAAATTCTTACACAGTCTCTTATAATTTAGAAAATAAGTTAGAGGTTAATTCTAGCTATTAGCCTATTACTAATAGCTTTGTACAACATGCACTATAAACTACATAATATTACCTAGGCATATGTATAATTAATAGACAAGCTTGTTTACACTCTTTTTATATAACTACTAAGAGAACTCTGTAAAAGCTTCCCTCCACACACAATATTTAGAGTTGTACAACTACTATACAGCGTAGCAGAGTTAGGCTTGTATTAGTTTAAGACATACTATAACTATTATAAGAATAAACTTTTTATAAAAACCTTATTATATAATTTATGCTTATTAATTACACATAAAGGCCTAACAGTGTTTAGTATTATAGGACTATAAACAGATAATACTCTTAGTATTATTACAGCTAATTTTATACAAAAAAAAAAAAAAAATTACTTAAAGCTAACTTCTAAGTAAAGCCTAAGACTATACTATTACATAATTAGGCTATTAAATTTAATAGAAGAAAAATTTACTTTATATAAAATAATATTATTTTTATATAGAAAAGTTAAGCTAGGAATCTACACACAATAGAGTCTAAGGTAGAGGATGCCGCGCAGAAGTACGTTAAACAGCGCGCGCGAGGTGCCTATATCACATCAGTATGTCAACCTAAGGCAGCATTTGACCTGTCTACTGCCGCTCAAGTTGTGTCACTGTTGTACAATAATATTAAGGCATTAAACATACAAATCTAATAGCAAATTAACAACTAGAATAGAGGATTATTATACATACTACTTAATCTCTTCTGTACAAAGTTGTTTATTTTTACTAATAGATTATTTATAAACAACAAGGACCTAAGTTTACAGCTTAGCTTTCTTATTATTCTTAAAACAGAGCAGCGCACTAGGAACTTGTATAACTTTAAAATTATAGGCAATATTATACACTAGAACTTCTCTAAGTGTAAATAGGTTACCTGCTCTGTACTAGCTAGTAAATTGTATAGAATAGTAGAAGGATTTAACTGCGCAATCGCACTAAGCACAACAATTAACTAGATTACACGTATGCTTAGAATACCTTCTATACCTATTGTACTATGCACAGATTTAAGATCTCTATATAAATGTCTTATAAAGCTTAGGACAATAAATAAGAAGAGACTTATAATTAATATTATATTAATTTAAGAATTATACAAGAAGAGGGAGATTACAGAGATTAGGTAGATTAATAGAAGGGATAACCCTACAGATGCCTGTACAAAGAAGGCGCTAAACTCTACTCTTAAGAAACTAATTTTATATAACTAACTAACTATTAGAGTTAAAGCGTTAGTTAACAGACTTAAGCCTGTATAAGATAGGCAAAAAGGGCCCTATAGCAACCTGTCTACTGTATGTGTAAACAAGGCAAGTCCTGTACAAAGGAAAAACAAAAAGTTGCTAATGTCTAAATAGTAATATTTAGGCGCCTAGTTAATAGTCACATAGCTTAGATGCGCCTAGATCTCTGTGCACAGAGATCTGTGCGCAGAGTTTAGGACTATATTAACCCCTTTCCTTTGTACAATAGAAACAACAAGAAGCAATTAACACTAGTTACCCAACACCCCTGTGCGATGTTTACACCGTGCAAACCTCTCCGTCTCGTACGCATTTGCTGACACTAAGTGCTAGCTAGCAGAGAGTCTATTCAACAGTTTTTCTTTTATTATATACTTTAACTTTTACTTTTAGTTACTTATTTTATAGCTTTTTTATTTACTATGTTTTTTTTACTATATATTTTTTTAACTTTTTTAACACTATTTTTTTATTATATAATTTTTTTTTTT
>NW_022985257.1:6699-24598 GCF_010093535.1 Lindgomyces ingoldianus | reverse complement strand
AGCCTTTAGCACTAGGCGTACATGCTGTTTATGCTCTAAAAGGCTATTACTGTAGATTAGAATATTATTAATATACATAGTGCAGAACATGTCTAGGTAGAGTTAGAGTAAGTTATTTACAAAATGTTAAAAAGTACTAGGCGCGTTAGCTAAGCTAAAGGGCATTACTAGGTACTTAAATAGTCTATATTAGGTCTAAAACACTGTTAGCTACTTATTACCCTTTACTATCTTTAGCTTATTAAAGGCAGTAATAATATCTAACTTTATAAAATACTTTACTTTACTTAGTTAGCTTAAGGTTTTCTATAAAAAGGGAATTAAGTATTAGTTTTTAATAGTAACAGTGTTTAGTCCTTAGTAGTTAACATAAAATTAAAGCCTACTCTTAAGTTTCTTTATAAATAGTATAAGTAACACTACTAGTAAGAAGCTAGCTTAAATAAACCTTTTTTTTAAGTTCTTGTTAAAGTATTTTTAAAGCACTTTTAATTTATTTAGTAACATCTTATACAGTAGCCTATAACTAGGTTGTTTACTAGGCTTAAGGGTTATCTAGTAATTATATAGATGTTATATTAAAAGCTTATTAGACTTGTCTTAAAAGAAAACATGTAATAGGTTATAGTAGTCTTAAAAGACTATTATCTTTAAGTTAGTGTGTTTTTAGAGAGCTAAAGCTTAGTTTATATTAGAAATTATAACTACATAGATTTTATAATCTAGTTATTAAGCTAGGGTTATAAATAAGGCAGGTTCTATGTAGCAGATGTCTATTTACTGTTTAAGTCCTAGTTTATGTCTAAATTAGGTAGGTAAAAGTTCTTTAAAAGCTTTCTTTTCTTTAGGTTTAAGTAGTTATTAAATTATTTTACATAGCTTATTTTAGTAAAAGGCCTAGCTTGTTAGCCTTACTTAGGTAGTTCTTTTCTAGGTTATTAGAGAGTAGGTCTAAAGACCTTCTGTATTAAGTGCTATTTAGGTGTTATTTAGGTGTAAGTGTAAGCATACATCTTAGCATTAAAAAAAGTTAAAGTTTAGAACTTACTCTTAGTAATTAAAAGTAACCTTATGCTAATACAGCTATAGTTGTCCTAGAATTAGGTTATAACATCTTATGTTTATTACATAGAGCTTAATCTGCTCCTTATAGTGTTAGTAAGTAATTATAATAGTTATAGTATAAAACATAAAACCTTTTTTAAGTTATTTTTTATTAAATCTAGTTAGGTAAATTATTTAGGTAAGCAGTGTTAATTAAAGATTTAGTTTATGTGCTAGTTCTTTATTAATATAACCTATGCTATTTACTTCTAAGTTAATAAGAGCTTATATTAAAGCTAATATAGTTCCTTATTATAAATATATAGAAATATTAACTTAGTACTTCTAGTTATTAGTAAGAGACTTAGCCTATAAGTTAGCAAAGATCTAGTGTTAAATTAGTCCTAGGGGGCAACTTAGCCCTAGGACAAGCCTTTTTGCAGGCTCCTACTGCTATAGCTGCGGCTACGTTAAGAGTAGCAAAGAGGATTAGAGCTTAAATATAAGTTAAAGCCCTTATAGAAACAAAATTAAAATAGTAAAAATCTTTAATAAGTGCTAGCAGCGCTACTTACGCAGACTTAAGAAAGAGGAATAAAGTAGTTTTAGAAAATATAACTATGCTTACTACACTTAAAGTATTAACTTTTTTTTCTGTAATTTTTACACTTTTTAGAACTAACTAAAGCATAATTTAAATTAATTTTTATTATGTTAGAGTTCTTATTTACAACTACGCTAGTTTAGGGGCGTATTAGGGCTTATACAGAGAGGAACCTTATGTTATTATTATAGGTAGTAATTAGGTTTGCATACATGTTAAGGTTGTTTAGGAGGGGTTCTTCTACTATAGCGCGTTGCAGTTTAGTTAAGAGGGAGTTATATAGGGCTATAATTAGACCTATTTTATTTAGGCCTGTATTAGATGTAAGTTAGTAAAACTTAGTAAAGTGTAAAGTAAAGCTTTTCTTTTTTTATTATAAAGTGTTTAGGTAACTTAGAGCTATTAACTTTTTATTTAAGTCTCTATAAGTTACTTATAAGAACGCTATAAATTAATTTAAGTTAATAATATCTTTATTTATTAGTAAGTTAATTAAGGCTGTTACATTATAGTTAAGTTAAAAGTAGGCATATAGTAACTAAAAGTGTTTAGAGAGGAATTAGTCTATGTTTTCTTTAAGTTTATATTAGAGCTTATATAAAAAGAAAGGTAAGTCTTTCTGTTTTCTGTTAAATAGTAGGGGATTAGAGAGTTAGTTAGATTTTATTACTAAGTTAAAAAGGTTACAGGTTGTAGGCAGCGTTAGGCAGAAGGGAGTTAAGCTATCTCTAGACTTCTAAGTAAGCTTTAAGGCTAGTAAGTTCTTAGTTCTTACTACTATAACAAAAGTTAAGGCAGAAATAAACTGCTTAATAACATAAAGCTGTTCTTTAAAGTCCTTTTAAAGAGCTTTAAAGCTTATAACATAGTAGCTTTTTTATAAAGTAAGCGCTTTTTAGAAGGCTTCTTAGCTTACTTTAATAGCTTAAAGTTGTGCAAGTACTAAGCTTATTAAATTAGATTTAGAAACTATTCTTAGCTAAAGTTTTAACATAATATAATGTTATAATTATGCACAAGTAAGGTTATAAAGCTTTACAGAGGTCCAGTTTAATTACTATGTAAGGTATTATAGTAGGTATAAGACGTTGTGTAAGGAATAGAAAGGTTTAGAAGGAAATTAGTAATTAAATACTTAGCTTAAAAGTCTAAGCGCTTTAAGTATAAATTAAGCCTGTTCTAGGTTTAGTTAGTGTTAAGGCAGTTTATGCTTAAGTTTATGTCTGTGTTGTGTTGTGTTTATGTCAGACGTACACTAATAATACTCTAGTACGCGTCCAATACAGTTATGTCTAGGATCCGGGGAGGATACCGTGACACAGACTGCTTAATAATATAAAGCTGTTTTTTAAAGTTCTTTTAAAAAGCTTTTAAGCTTACAACATAGTAGCTTTTTTATAAAGTAAGTGCTTTTTAAAAAGCTTTTTAGCTTACTTTAATAGCTTAAAGTTATATAAGTACTAAGCTTATTAAATTAGATTTAGAGGCTATTCTTAGCTAAAGTTTTAATATAACATAATGTTATAATTATACATAACATGGTCCACAAGCGAATGTTCAACACAAGCGAGTGTTCCGCCCTACCACTAAATTTAACTTTAAAGACTATTAATTTAACAATGTAAAAATATACTATATAAAATAAACTACTATAAAATTATTTAATATCCTTACATGTATAAAAGTTATGCCTAGGCTTGTTGCAGCACTTGCAGCGCTGTGCGCGCGCTGCGCTGCTTTTAGCAGTTAACTCCTCCTAAGGCATTTTACTACCTTCTGCTATACTAGTAAGCTTCTAAGTACTTAACTTAAAGCTTTAATAACTTATTAGAGTTCCTTTTTTCTAAATTTACTTTTTTTTACACTGCTTACGCTTTATAGCTGCCTTATAGGCCCTCTCTAGAGTAGCTGCTTAATTATGCTATAAAACAGCAACATAAGCTATCTTAGTAGCGCCCTTACTTAGCTGCTTTGCTAGATTAAGCATAGTAAAAAAAAAAAAATTCTAATACTTTTAAATCTAATTATATAGTAGAGTTAACTAAGCCTTAACTTTATAAAGATTGCTAGGTGTTTAAGCCTCCTAGGCAGTATTTAGTAGTAGAGTAGCTAGCTAATTAGGTAGCTGTATATTAAGCTTTAAAAGCACTAGCTCTAGGTTAAATAGGACTAGTCCTGTAGCTCTAAAGCCTGCGCAGATATTATCTGTTATAATTAAGTAACTAAATACTACTTTAAAGGCTAGTAGAAAGGTTAGCTTATTAATATAGTTAATCTAGTAGTAGATTAACTAGCTAATCTTAGTACTGTACGCACGCTTTAACAGCAAAAAGCAGCTAACATTAAGCAGCTATAGAATATGTGACGCGTGTGCTAGCATACAGAGCGCTATAATACGCCTCTGCTTACAGAGCTTTAGGAATTTAACAAAGTAATAGCTTTTATAGCTATTAAGAATAAGTAGCTGCTATAAGCCTACTAAGTAATCTTTTATATGTAGATTAAAGTGCTCTAGCTATGTAATTTTATGTTTATTAGTTATCTAGCTATTGTTGCTAACACTAATAGCCTAGTCCTTTAGTATATCCTTATCCTTATACTAGGCAGATAGGTGATGCTTGCCTTTAAAGATTGCGTACAGAGGTATTGCCTACTTATCTGCGTTAATGCCTGCAATAACTGTCACCTATTTACAGTCACCTAGCTGTATAGCCTTTAGCTAATTATGTCTATCTGTGCCTATAACAACTATTTAGCTTAATATAACCTCTATCTAAAAGCCTGTTTTATTAAAATTATACATGTCCTAATCTATAATGCTGTACTTTAATTATGTAGCTTCTATAAGCTTAAACTACTTGCTTATAATTACTAGATCTTTACATTTTACTTATTAGTAATTATACAGTTAGCTAAGGTAAGTTTTAACTGCTAGCGTACACGCAACAAAGTTAGATAGCTAGTTAATACCTGCTAGTAGAGCGCTGCGCTTAGTAAGAAGCTTGTTAGCTATCTCTTGTACAGCACCTAGAGTAGGCGCAAATCCTTAGGAATCTAGATTAAGTATATGCTTAATAATTACCTCCTTTTCTAGCTTTGTAAGCTTCTTGTTGTTAGCTGTACAGTCGCGTTGCATAGTCATCCCTGCGCGTTGTTAGCAGAGAGCTATTTAATTAACATTATAAAGTGCTGCAGCGCGCCTCTTAGTTAAAGACATGTCTCTATTAAGAGCTTAAATAGCTAGGTTAATTCTAGCCTCTTTTAAAGATAATTAATTATATAGTTGTTAATGCATCACAGTTAGTAGTAGGTTAGCTGCGTTTTGGTGGTGGGGCGGAACACTCGCTTGTGTTGAACATTCGCTTGTGGACCATGTTAAGTAAGGTTATAGAGCTTTATAGAGGTCTAGTTTAATTACTATATAAGGTATTATAGTAGGTACAAGACATTATATAAGGAATAGGAAAGTTTAAGAGGAAATTAGTAATTAAATACTTAGCTTAGAAGTCTAAGCGCTTTAAGTATAAATTAAGCCTGTTCTAGGTTTAGTTAGTGTTAAAGCAGTTTATGCTTAAGTTTATGTCTGTGTTGTGTTGTGTTTGTGTTAGACGTGCACTAATAATACTCTAGTACGCGTCTAATACAGTTATATCTAGGATCTAGGGAGGATACCGTGACAATAATCTTCTTTATAAGCAGCTTTTTACTAGAAATAATAGAATCTACAGCTATTCTAAAAGTTATAATTAGGCTAACTTTTAAGTTTCTTTTAAATAGGTAGTGTTTAGCATGTATAACAGTTAGTTATTTTACATGTTAAGGCAGTGCCTTTCTAGAGGTCTTTATTTAGATGTCTTTTCTATGTAGGCTACTAGCCTGCTTAGTGTTTATTATTTTAATACTTTATATAATACTGTTGCATGTATTAGTACTAAAGGTATAGATAGTTATCTAGTCTATGTAAGGTATTAATTAGATGTTTCTAAGTCTATTTAGAGTATTCTTAAGTTTATACTAGCTGTACAGGGTGTTTCTTTTACTAGCAATTATCTATGCTATAGAAAGCGCTGCTACAGAGGAGACACTGTCTGTAGTTATGTTGTAGGGTAAGAGCTTTCCTACTAATTACTAGCCTAGGAAGTAGGGTCCTTAGTTGCTTAGAGCTTAGCTCTAGAACTTTAAACCTAGCAGGTCTACCTAGTCCTTTAAGTTTCTAGTTATAAATTTTTATAAAAAAATACTAACGTACCTAACAGGTTGGCCGGCCACACGGGTTAGCCGGCCACTTTTGCCAAGCCCCTACTAAAACCACCCTATTCTAGCGCAAAACAGTCTACTTTAGCCCTGTATAAAGCAATACAACATAAGATATTATTTAAAGTCTACTTCTGCTACTTTCTTACACATACGTAAGTTATGTCTAGTTTAATTACACTGCTTATATTATCTTTAACTTAGCTTACCTTCTTTAGCGCGCACTTGCGTCTTTAGCTTCTTCCTATTACTACACACTCTAAACTTCTTTAGAGTAGTTAGACAACCTCTATCTTTAACTATTAAGGTCTTTTTTGCCTAAATCTGTTTTCTTTTATACAATCTACATTATGTAGCAGCCTTATTTACTGCTTAAAGCTTTATAATCTTCTTTTATACTAACACTAGCTTATGTGTAATAATTGCTGCCCCTTTTAAAACCTTCTTAAAGGCTTCTACTATAGACATTAGTAAGCTATTTATATGCTTCTAAATTTTTACTTTTATAAGCATTAATTATAACCTAAATTTAAGAGTATTACTTAGAGTTTATAACTACTAGAGCTTATTATTAATAAGTAGTAGTAGTAATAGAGTACATAACTAGATGTTAAGGGCTATTTTAACCTATTCTAAGTTAAATAGGACTAAACTAGTGCTTTAAACCCCTTTTTAGATATTACTAAAAGTAATTACTACATTATAAGCGCGTATAAAGCATAGTAGGAACTTAAGTTTTATAATATAAGTAATTTAGTTACATATAAAATCTTTAGCTTAGCGCCTATATACCTTTATTAAAGAGGTAAAACAACCTATATTAAGAGGCTATAAAAGGTGTAATAAGTATAGAACTATGTAGATAATAATAATTTTATTTTTTTTATAGTACTACTAAAAATTAAGCAAGTTGTAGCTTTTAGAGCTGTTAATAATAAAAAGCTAATAAGCGCTTATAAACTTTTTTTTATATGCTTATTAAAGTGCTTTAACTACTATAGCTTAAGCTTATTTATTATCTAGCTGTTCTTAGGGACTGTAATAACCTAGTTCTAAGGTAGATTCTTCTTCTTATACTAGGCAAAGAGGTAATAGCAGCCCTTAAAAATAATAAAAAGTAAAATAGCTTACTTTATTATGTTAATGCCTTAGATAACTATTATCTACTTTTTATTACTTTACTATATTACCTTTAGCTATTTTTATTTCTTTAAAGCTATATTAACTGCTCTAGTTAATATCTAGCCTATTATAAAGCCTAACTTATTAAAGTTATACATGTCTTTATCCTAGATACTATACTTAGCTTTTATATTAGCTACTAGGCAAAACTAGCCCTAGATAACCTCTAGATTCTCATAAAGCACTCTTTTATACTTATACTTATAATTAAACTTTATTATAAACTTAAGGTAGTGCTTAACCTACATACTAGGCTAGTTTAAGCTAACCTAGCCTAGATTGCGCTCTACGCGCAAGGAATTAGCTATATTAGCTACAGCTATAAGCCTAGAGGGAAATCTATGTGTAATAAGCTTAAGTATGTACTTAACAACTACTTTTTTTAAGCTTAGTTAGATTTCTTAATTTAGGCTAGCATTCTACTTCTAAAGGCTGTCTAGCGTGTTAATTGCTTAGTGTTATGTAAGAGACATTATAGATAGCTGTAGCGCGTTGTAAGGAGAGTTTTAAGTCTTATTTAAGAGCTTAAAAAGCAAGCTATATCTAACATTCTTTAGAAGATTTAATCTAGTGTTGTTGTTAAAGCATTATGTAGATAGGTAGAGTGTAGTAGGGGCTTAGCAAAAGTGGCCGGCCAACCTGTGTAGCCGGCCAACCTGTTAGATACGTTATTATTTCTCTTTATCTATAATGTTATATTTTACTTTAGCTATTTACTACACTATATTAAACATTCTATAGTTATTGCTAATGTTTATTTAGTGTAATAACACTACACATTTTTTAAAGTAATTATGTTGTTGTTTACACTTCTAGCATAAACAGCTCTAGAACTGTTTAGAGAGTTTTTATGCTAAGGTGCTTAAGGTTCTATTATTAAAAGAAAATTACTTTTTTTTAACATTTATAATGTATTCTTAGATCTAAGTTTCTTTTTAGTATTTTTTAAAAATTATAAGGTCCTGCAACACCTAATTAAGGCTACTAAAGTTTATAATAGCTACTTTCTAGTATAGTTTAGAGCAGCTTTTTAAAAAAAATAGTTTCCTTTGCATTACTAGTAAAGTCTGTTGTCTAGTCTTTCTAATATTTTCTTATCTATAAGGCTGTATTTAGTAGTAATAGCTTTTATTATTATAGTTATATTTTTATTCTCTCTCTTTTAAAAGTCTAGGTAATTTTAGCAGAAATGTTCTACGTTTTTATAGTTTAGGTAAGCCTTATCTTCTAGCTACTTTTATTACTTCTTAGTTAAAGGCAGCTTATTACGTCTAGAGGCTTAGCTTTTCTTTAAAAGAGAGCTTTATATATATTTTATATAACTAAGGTCTATTAGTTTTTTATTATAATAAAAGGCTTTTTTTTTTTAGAAATAAACTAAGGTTTCTAGAGAGCTTTTTTACACTATTTTTCTCTTTTATGTTTCTTATGCTTATTATTATAAAGTGTTACTTTTATAATAAAAATTTTAAAAGTAGTTAGTTTTTTATTATATGTAAATTTATCTTTTATTATGTCTTTTAAACTGTTATAGAATATTTAGTAAAAGGCTTTTTAGTCTGTCTATCTATAGATAGCTAGCTGCTCTCTAAAACATGCTGTGTAGTATTAGGCTGTTCTTTTTTCTTATTTTAGAGTGTCTAATTTATTAGTAGTAATTTTTTATTTGTCTATAGTTCTATAAATAGCTATTAAGGCTTTTTTAAAGGCTTTTATGCTACTAAATATTTCTTTAGTCTTAGGATTTAGTATAAAGCTATTAGCTCTAAAGTCTATCTAGTTATTTATGTGTAGCTAGAACTAAATTATAAGACTTTGTAATTAGCCTCTCTAAAGCTTTTTAAAGAATTGCTAAAGAACCTTTACTCTTTTTTTACTAAATGCTACTTTTATATGTAATATAACAGAGGAGCATTTTAAACTAATGCAGAAATAATATTCTAGATAAGACTACATTTAGAAGGACTTTTTCTTAGCTGTAATGCTTGCTTTCTTAGTTAAGATATTCTAGAGCTTAGCTAGCTTTACTTGTAACATGTGTATCTAGTTTACAGAGCTTATAACTAATTAAAGTTTTATTAAGGCTAGTTAGTTATTAAATTTAGCTACTTTTTAGTATAAGTTTTTTACTTCTTTATAAAGATTAACTAGTATATTAATCTAATTACTAATTTATTAATCTAATTACTAATTTCTTAATCTAATTACTAATTTATTAGAGTTTCTTAATATTATCCTAGATACTGTTAATTTGTTCTACTAGAACTTTTTTATTAGCTATTAAAACTTCCTGTAATCCTAATAGAGCTGTGTAGGCTATGTTAGAATTAAGGTTATATTAAGTAGTTACACTTTTTAGAAAGGTATAGTGTTTAATGTTACAATCCTTACTTTATAGAAGCACTTAGGTTAATGTTGTTCCTAGTAGGATAAAATAGAGGGTAAGGGCTAACAGCAGGGTGTACAGTCCTACGTAATCGCTATTAGGCTAATAGAGTAAAGTAGAGTAACTAGATTATAGTTTGTCTCTATAGCAGCAGTATAGTAGCTAGGTTAAACAGTCCTGTTAGACAGAATTAGAGGTATATATGTTGTAAGATATATAAATAGTATTACAGCTTCTTAAAAAGCTAAATGCTACTTAGTTTATATAAAAATAAACTAAACATTAAACACACCTTCTAAAGGTTGTTTAAGGTTAGAACTATATACATGTCTAATAGTGCTAAGAATAAGTTAGACAAGTTTGCTAAGTTTGCTGTACAGTAAACTTACTTAACTTGTTAAACTTATTTAACTTACAGCCTGCCTTCTTATTAGATAATACATTCTTCTGTAATTGTAGGCAGCTGCGCTGCCTCCGCATCTTCTAATTAGTCTGTAAACAAGTCCTGCCCTAACCTAGCTAGATTGTAGAGCACTTCGGGTGAAGTTACGTTAGTCTAACTAAGACCGTAACATTATGTTATCTAAACCTAAAGAGATTACTAAAACAAGGCTAAGCTGTAATTAGGCAGCGCTCTTAGCTGCAACAGCCCTCTATTATTAGTTAGAAGCTGCTAGGGTCTGGTTCCCGTCCTGCCTACAACTGCTCAGGCATAGTTTAGGGCCCTTCGCCCAGGCTCATGCCTCTGCTCAGGCCGCTAAGCCTTAACTTAGGGTTTGCTCACTCTTAACTCAGGTTAAAGCAGCAGCAGCTCCGGTTAGCGGCTATAACCGGAACTAGTTACGTGAGAGAAGTTTAACTGTCTCTATAGGTAGGCTCTAATGTATGTTAATCTAACACTTATAAAGCGCATCCTAGGTATCTTATATAGATCTTAATTTTAAGAAAGTTGCTACTTAGAATAATGTATCTGCGTTAATTACATGTAGTACATCTTAGTTACTAATTTATATAATGTTAATTACTATTTTATAATTAAAGTATAAATTATGTTTAATTATAAACTTAAATTTTTATAGTGCTAGGTTATATAGCTAACATATATAGCAAAACTTCTTAATCTTTTTAAGTATAAAGAGATTAGTGTTATATCTAGCGTTCTTAAGCATTATGTAAAGCTGTTCTATACAAGAATAGCTAAACCTTCTATGTAGTTATTAAAGTTTATGTTTTATAAAGAAAAACATTAATTTCTTCTTTTATATGTTAAAAAATAGGTAACTTTATTTACATATAACTAGAACTTTACTTTTATTACTTTATATAATTACATTTTATATGTTGTTAAAGTACGCATTTATCTAGTCTACATTAGTAAAAGATAGTAAGAAGGGTGTTAGCATATCTAGTATGTAATATATAACACTACTAACTAAATTAGTAATTTATATAGTTCTAATTAATTCTATTAATTTTTGTTTTTTAAAGCTAATACTTTTCTTATTTAGTGTCTAGTTTACTTTTATATAAGAGAATTCTTATAAGTATGCTTTAAGTTATAACTTTTTACTATTAAAAATTCTTATAGCGCTAGTATTCTATAGTTTACTTTAGTATACTATATAATATTAATTTTTAAAAATAAACTATTCTGCGTATCTTTTAGGTTCTAGGCTGTATATGTCCTCTGCTGTTGCATAGTAGAGAAATGCAGTAGTAGTAAGGTAGTTAATAATCTTTTTACTTTTCTCTTTATCTAGGTTATTATTATACAACTTTTTTTTCTTCTACTTTAGTTTACTTTTATATTTTTAAATGTACCTGCTTACTTTCTTACATGTTAAAGTCTTATTATAAAAAATTTTATATAAAGAGATATACTAGCGTTTTGTATAAAAATAATTTATTAACTAATATTCTTTTTTATAGTAGATAAAGCATTACTTTAATTATATAAAAAAGCGTAATTTAAATTTCTTTAAACGTTTTCTATATTATTAAAAGCTAATTATATAAAAGAAGTTGTATCTTTTATTAGTATAGTACATGTCTTTTATTTTATTTAGGAATATGTTATTCTGCTAATTAATTATAACCTAAAGTGCTAAATAGAGGTTACTATATAGTGCTTTTCATGTAGGCTTAATTAAAAACATTACTTATTTAAGTTTAAGTTGTCCTTAGCATGCTTATATAATAGCAGTGTAAAGTAGTATCTTACTTTATAATTATAGACTAAGAGCTTTTTACATAAAAGTAAGCTTATTAATTATCGCTTTAAAAGCTTTATATAAAGTTTTTATAAAGTTTTTATAAAGTTTTTTACTAAGTTTATGTAAAGCTTATTATTATCTAAGTTATCTAATACTAGTTATAATTTATGTTAGTATTAAAGTAATTACTAAGCTGTTTATATAGAACCTTCTATATTTTCTTAGGGCTAATATTATAAAGGTAGAACATATGTGCGCAGACTTTAAGAATATTAAGAAAGATACTTAACGTACTTTACAGGCAAGTTGCTTATACACCTAAGTTGCTTACTTTTACTAAGACCCTACTAAACTACTTTTTTTATACTAATACATTTCTAACAACACTACTTAGACATGCTAAAAGAATGTTAGATACAGCTTACACTCTAAGCTTTTAAATAAAATATAAAACTCTTAAAGAAACATGCTACAGCTATGTATAAAGTCTTTTAAAAAATAATAAATAACTATAGCACTAAATAACTTTTATAAGCTAATTCTATAGCTAAATTATAGAGGCTAAGTAATAATAAAAAGCAAGTAATTATTAAGACTATACTTAAGCTATATGTATAAGGATTTTCTTTTTAGATAGCATTTATAGCTAATATAGCTAATTCTTTACATGCTAAGTGTAATCTAGGCTATGTTAGCATAAACTAGCTTAGTATGTTTAGAAAGTGTTATCTAGAGCTTAAAGTAATGTACTTTACAGGCAAGTTGCTTACACACCTAAGTTGCTTACTTTTGCTAAGACCCTACTACACTACTTTTTCTACACTAATGCATTTCTAATAATAATACTTAAACATATTAAAGGAACATTAAATGCAGCTTATACTTTAGGCTTTTAAATAAGATGTAATACTTTTTAAGTAACACACTATAGCTATCTATAAAGTTTTTTAAAAGATAATAAGTAACTAACGCACTAGATAACCTTTCTAAGCTAATTATATAGCTAACTTATAAAAGCTAGATAATAATAAAGAGTAGGTAATTATTTAGCACATACTTAAGCTAGATGCGCAAGGATTTCACCTCTAGCTAATAGCTATAGCTAATATAGCTAATTCTTTACACGCTAAGTATAATATAAGCTATATTAGTATAAACTAGCCTAATGTTAAATAGGCTCTAATAGCTAGCTGCTTATAGTATAAGCACTTTAGTAGCAAGAGTAAGAGTAGTGTACAGTGTGCACAGTGTACAAAGTAGGTAAAGTAAAGGCAACATGTTTCTAGTTCTATTACTCTTATCTTTTCTTTATATAAAAAAAAAAGGGATATCTAAATATTTACACATAAAGGTTTACACATAAGTATTATGTAACATAGATATGTAATTCTGCTTATGCGTAATTACTTATATCTAGGCTATAACACTGCTGCTGTGTATAGACACTAGCAACTTTCTGTTTTTATCTAAAAAGTTACTTTTTATATAAGTTACCTTTTTTTTATTTATGTAAGTCTATTTAGTTACATTTTACTTATACTTTACTTTATTTATTAAGACTTGCTTTAGTAATGCTGTACATTAAAATAGGCTAGTTATACTATATAAATAACTTTATAAATAGTGTAAAGTGTTTTAGGCTATTATTATCTAGCCTTTATACACTTACTTTATAAGTAATTTAGTAGTGTATAAACTATTTTATGCAGAGTTTTATGCTAAAATAGTGTAGGATTTTTGTGTAGGCAGGTGTGTAAAAAGGTGTATATAATAATTTATTTATTTTTTTTACTTTTTTTGCCCTACTGTATAATTCCCTAGCTCTTTTCTCTTTTTGTACTGTGCTAACAGTAACAGATACTCCTGCCTACACACACATACACACACACACACAGAGAGAGAGATGTCTCTCTAGCCTTCCTTCTTTACCTCTAGCGCTGTTAGTGCGGGCGTCTTTAACGTCCTTGTGCAGTCTAGCAGCCTAGAGCGTATCTGCGTTACCTTTTTAACTAGTTCTACTACTAATTAGTAGTTTATTTAGTGTTTTAGCATAAATATATAAATTTTTTAGCTCTTTTACTTTCTTTTTATATAAAATGCTAATTATAGATAGGCTAAGAAGTAGTATATAGCAGCTTTACTATTTTATAATATTAATATTATTTTACCTACTAGCACTAATCTACAGCTGTAGGCAGCAAAGGTTGTGTGTTATAAGGAGTACTTTTATATAGTTTTAGTCTAAAGTTATAGTTAGGTCTTAGTAACTTTATATACTTATTATTATAGTAGCACTACTAGTGCCTTTTTTTTATTAAGTGTTATGTGCTAGCTAACTTTTAGGCTAATGCCTACACCTTATGTGTATAGCAGAGCTGTAGTCTGCATTGTGACTACTATATATAAAAGGTAGTAGCTTTTTTTTTTTTATATACTAGATAAATAGACAATTTTTTTTATATATCCTTTTTTTCTAATCTTATAATAAAAAAAATAAGTGCGTATAATAAAAAAAATAAAAAAGATAAGCTTTATATAAAAGTATTATTAGTTTAGTTAGTTTAGAGCATCTTTGCGCATAAGATTTAGCTAGTCCACAGATGCTTCTATCTAGACAGAGAGGCAGTTAGTTAGAACTAATAATTAAAAAGCCTAATTTAGTGTTTTCTTTATACATGCATTTACTAAGTTGTTTTTACTATTAATTTACTTTATTTTAGTAAATTTTCTTTTTTTAATATAATTTACAGAGTAACATAATGTTAATTATAAGTTACTTTTTACTAGTAGTGCCTAGCTTAACTAGGTAATTATATAAAAACCTTAAATTTATATAGATTACTGCTAGAATTAGTAGTAGTTTAAGTGTTTATATAATTTACTATAAAGTTGTACTAAAAGTAATTATATTATTAAACTCTTTAACTATTTTATATAGTTTACTAGTAAAAACACTTTTAGTTACTCTTTTATACTTAGTAGAATTCTAGTGTATAATGTTACCTAGTATTTTAAAGTAGTTACTTTACTTTATATAGTTTTTATTACTTAATATAATTAAAAATCTTAGCTATAAGCTAAAGTTTTTATTATTAGTAAATAATTTATTTATAAAGATAAACAGCTTTACACTATTAAGCTATAATAGTAGGAAAGTAAGACTACGCTTACTATTATTTATTTACTATTAAATTTATATGTTAGGTGTGTTAATATTATTATATAAAGGGTCTATAGTTTGTGCAGTAATAGATAAGTTAAATGCTGCCTTTAGTTACTATATAGATGTAATATATACCTCTTTTACATGTTACTTAATATATTATTATACAGCATCTTTATTCTTTAAGTTAATTATATAAAGGTAGCTTACTTATTTTTTTTTAAGTAAAAACTACTATGTTATGTGTAAGTTTAATTTTTTTGCTATTAAACTTAATAAGCTGCTTCTTTACTAAGATAGTCTTACTTTTTATATAAAACTTTACTTTCTATAGTTTCTTTTTTTCTCTTTGCACAAAATTCTTTATTATAATGCTTAAAGTGTTATACAAATGCTTCTAGTTATGTCTAGAGCCTATGTTATGCATATAGTACATATTTACATAACTTTCTAGGATATCTAGAAAGATGTCTGTGTACTAAGTTTTCTAGATATCTAGCTATTAATATAAATTAATAAAAATCTTTATTTTATCTATAAAGATATTATATAGTTAACTTATGTAGTTATTATTTTTTTTATACTTTTTAGAATTATATTATTTTATTTACTAAAAGTTTTTCTTAAGCAGTTTCCCTCTAAAGTAGAAGTTTATATAGGTTGTAATGTAGTATAGATTATGTAGGTGGTATTAGTAGTGCATACACTACTGCAGGCGGTGGTGTGTACAATTAAGGGTGTGGAGCAGGCGTTAGGTAGGGTAGCATGTATTGTTTGTACAGTAATTAGTGTAGTACTAGCTAAAGTGTAAAAGTAAGTAATACTAGTATATTTAGTGTTATTAACAGCATTATGTTTAGTCTGCTTTTATATAAAGCTTTATATAGTAATAGAGGTTATGTATAAAGCTTTTTAAGTGTAATTACTTTTTCTTATGCTATATTATATAGCTTTTAGGCTTAGGTACTTTTATTACTTAGCTATAGTGTAATTCTTTTATCTTTTAGCACTTATATAAGCTTTTTTTTAAACACATAGCTAAGTGCTAAAAAGTTTTATAGTGTTTATTTTTTAAAATCTTTTATATATAAACTTAGAAAAGTAGCGCCCTTTTAAGTTATTATACATAAATTAGTAATTATGTAATTTATATATAATTAAGTTTATAAGCTTATTAAAGCCTTTAACATATTCATCTTATTATTCTAGTACTCTAGGCTAGTCTTATTTTATAGTGTTACCTCTAATATCTTTATGTTCTTTATAAGTTGTTTATATAATAAATATTATTTTTTATTTTTTTTATTATTATATAGAGTTATTAGTTACTAGTAGGATTTTATTATAATAGTATAGTTAATTGCTTTTCTAGTAAATTGCGCAGGTACTACTATTATCTAGCTACTAAGTTGTGCAGCTTTAATAGCTTTAGTGTGCACCTTACACTATCTCCTTCTTACTTTATACAGTAGCAGAGCTTGCTGTATAATGTAAAGAATTAATCTACTATTATCTAGCTACTAAGTTGTGCAGCTTTAATAGCTTTAGTGTGCATTTTACACTATTTTCTTTTTACTTTATATAGTAGCAAAGCTTGCTATATAATATAAAGGATTAATCTACTATTCTAAAAAATAGGTAACTAAATAAAGTACTTTATAAAGTGTAAGTGCTCTATTATTACTTTTTCTAAAAAATAAGTAATAAAATAAAGTACCTTATAAAGTATAAGTACTTTATTATTACTTTTACTAATTTATAGTTAATTAAATTAACTACTAACTAGTGTTAAATAGGCTTTAATAGCTAGCTACTTATAGTATAAGCACTTAAGTAGTAAAAGTAAGAGTAGTGTACAGTGTGCACAGCGTATAAAGTAGGTAAAGTAAAGGTAACATATTTCTAGTTCTATTACTCTTATCTTTTCTCTATATAAAAGAAAAGGGGGATATCTAGATGTTTACGTATAAAGGTTCGCGCACATGCATTATGTGACATAGATACGTGATCCTGCTCGTGCGCGATCGCTTGTATCCAGGCCGCGACGCTGCTGCTGCGTACAGACACCTAATATATTTATCAAGTGTTACTTAAAGCTTAAAGTAAAGTTTAAGTGTAAGTATAACTATAAAAGAGCCTTTTATAAGAATTTTATAGTAATTTAAAGCTAGTTTAACCTTATAAAGAATATTAAAGCTAAGTATAGCATCTAAAATAATAACATGTATAACTTTAACAAAATAAAGTTTATAATAGGCTAGATATTTACTAAAGTAGTTGTTATAAGTTTAGAGAGATAAGGACAGCTAAAAGCAGTCTAGCTAGGTAACTAGAAGTAGACAACAGCTATCTAGAGCATTAATGCTAAAGAGTAGGCTATTCTGCCCTTTATTATTTTTTAAGGTAGTAACTACTTTTTAAACTAGTATAAAAAGAAAAATCTACTCTAGAATTAAGTTATTATAATCTTTAAGCACAGCTAGACTACTAATTAGCTTTGTTTAGACTAGTTAAAGCACTTTAACATGCATATAAAAAAGTGTACTATTAGTAGCTACTGTCTGCTAGTTATGAATAGCTATAAGAGCTATAACTTACTTTATTTCTAGTAATACTATAAAAATAATAAAATTATTACTATTTATATACTTTTTTACTTATTACACTTTTTATAGCTACTTAATGTAGGTTATTTTGCTTTTTTAAAAAAAGCATATAAGCGCTAAGCTAAAAACCTTGTGTGTAACTAGATTACTTATATTATAAAAATAAAGCTCTTACTATGCTTTAAAGCAGCCTATAATAGTATAATTACTTTTAGTAATATCTAAAAAAAGTTCTAAGGCACTAGATTAGTTTCTTTTAACCTATAACAAGTTATAATAGGCCTTAATGTAAAGTTATGCACTCTATTACTACTATTACTTATATATAATAAGCCTTAGTAGTTGTAAACCTTAAGTAATACCTTAAAACTTAAGTTATAATTAATGTAACAGCGCAGGCAAGACAATGGGTCCGAATGCGGTATGAATCCACTCAGAGGCATATGG
>NW_022985257.1:0-5594 GCF_010093535.1 Lindgomyces ingoldianus | reverse complement strand
TTAGAGCTGTTAAGCGCAGGCCTTTCTAAATGTAGCTGCCTTATTAGCTGCTTAAAGCTTAGTAATTTCCTATTACGTTAAACTAGCTTATGCATAATTATTGCTGCCCTTTTTAAGGCTTTTTTTTCTAGAGACATTACCCCCCTATAACCCTCTCTATACGTAGAGCTACTTGTAACACAACTAATATCTACTAGAGATTGCTACCTGCTGCTGTAATCTACTGTAGTTTGCTGTAATTTACTATAGTTTGCTGTGGTTTGCTGTAGTTTGCTGTAGTTTGCTGTAGTTTGCCGTAATTTGCTGTAGTTTACTGCAATTTGCTATAGTTTGCTGCAATTTGCTGTAGTTTGCTATAATTTGCTGTAATTTACTTTATGCATTTCTTAACGCTAGCAGGTAATCTCTTACTAACACCTCTAGGCATTAGCCTATGATATTTAAACAGTAGTTAAAGAAGCTAAACTAGCAGTTGTGTAAGCAAAACAGCTTGTTAAAGTATTACATGTACTACATTAATCTTTGCAGCGATAGAGAGGCAGAGGCAGAGGCAGAGGCAGAGGCAGAGGCAGCGCTAGAGCTCCCTAGCACTCTAAGAAATTCCTGCAGAGGCAATAAACTACACAAGCTGCAGCTCTACAACTAGGGCTTTAATGCTAAAACAATTAAATTAAAAATATTAGGTAGCAGTATTAGGCATAGTGTGGCAGTATTAGGCGGTAAAAGGAACAAGCGCAACGTGTAACAAGGTAGGCACAGTTAACTATGTAGTCTTCTCTTGCTTATAGAGGTTTAGGCTAGACTAGAGACAACTAATAGTGCTAGTGCTAGCCCTAGCATTATCTATATATATATTATACTATGCAAAAATACTTAGCTTAAGTATTCTTATATGTACCTTTTAGTACAGTAGGGAAAGTTGCATAGTATTAGCTTAGTAGGCAGGGCGTCTACCTTATTACACAACACTAGAGACTGCAAGGTGCAAAGAGGAGGATGTAAGAGGTATTAAGCAGGAAACACAGGCCACAGAGAGGGAATGCAGGATAGGGGGGTAACAAGAGAGAGTAAACCTTAGGGTTAGAGGCAGAGGTACAGAGGCCGAGGAGCCTATATACCCTGTGCAAAGCCCTTAGAGTACTCAGGGGTTAGATAGCTGTAACATAACTGTAACAAAGGAAAACTATTGTAAGGGCAGGAACGCGTTAAGAGCTAGAGCTAGCTATTATTTACTTTTTTTTTAGCTATATTAACTAGTGTGTTAGAGATTAGCATTAGCTATATTAGTGTGTTAGTAATTAGTTACATGCTATAGTTAAATGTTGTTATTATACATCTATTACCTGTCTAATACTATTTTGCTAAGCATTATACTGTAACTATTTTTTAACCTAGACAACCTACTTTAATGCGCTAACTATTACTGTTGCGTAAGAAGAGCACAGGGACCTAGCGTCGCGCACATAGGCCTAGTGTCGCGCCTGTGTTTCAGACAAGCAGCCTAAGACACTTAGCGCCTTAGCTCTCTATAAGCCTTTTATAGTTAATAGACTTGCTTCTTATTGCTCTCTAATTAGCAGTTGCGACAATTACTCTAAGCAAGCTTTGCTTTTACAGATTATGTATAAACTGTTGTAGTATTTTATATAAGCTAGTGTTAGTGTAATAATAAATTACTAAGCTTTAAGCAGCTAATAAAGCTGCTACATAATATAAATTGCATAAAAAAAGGTAAATTAAGGTAGCAAAGACTTTAATAATTTAAAAAGGCCTATGCTTATTAGCTCTAAAAGAGTTTAAAGCGCGTAGTAACAGAAAGAAGGCAAAGAAGTAAGTGTAAGCTAAAGTAGGTAAGCTATTCTAAAGGCGCTGTAGATAGTGTAATTAGACTAGGCATAACACAAAAACATGTAAGCAAGAAGCAGAAGTAGTATCTAAATAATATTCTAGGCTGTACTATACTATATAGTGCTAGAGCAGGTTGTTATAGGCTATAATAGAGTTTGTTAGGGTGGGGTCTTAGCAAAAGTAAGCGACTCAGGTGTGTAAGCTACTCGCCTGTGAAGTACGTTAATATTTAAGCGTAGTACAACTATAAATAAGCTTTTTATAACAGTTCTAGTGTAATTTAGAGCAGGTTTAGCCTTATAAAGAATATTAAAGCTAAGTATAGCATTTAAAATAATAACATGTACAACTTTAGCAAGATAAGCTTTATTATAGGCTAAATATCTATTAACTATACTTACGCTTAAAACTTTACTTTAAGCTTTAAATAACACTTTATAAACATACTAGGCTAGTTTATGCTAACATAGCCTAGATTATACTAAGCGCGTAAAGAATTAGCTATATTAGCTATAAATGCTATCTAAGAGGAAAATTCTTGCGCATATAGCTTAAGTATAGTCTTAATAATTACCTGCTTCTTGTTATTACCTAGCCTTTAAGTTAGCTATAGAATTAGCTTGTAAAGGTTATCTAGCGCTATAGTTATTTATTATCTTTTAAGAGACTTTATACATAGCTGTAGCATATTTCTTTAAGAGTTTTATATTTTATTTAAAAGCTTAAAGCGTAAGCTATATCTAACATTCTTTTAGTGTAAGAAAAGTAGTTTAGTAGAGTCTTAGCAAAAGTAAGTAACTTAGGTGTGTAAGCAACTTGCCTGTAAAGTATGTTATGTATAAGGCTTTATAAATAACAAAGTGTTAGTAAAGCTTAATAAATACTATAGCCTTATTAGCTAAAATATTATATAGTTGCTTTGTATAGTTATTCTTTTTCTCTATGCTTTTTAGAATTGTATAACCTTTTTAGGCGTAAAGTTCTCTATTGTAATATCTTATATAAGTAGAAGTTAGTATAGATTTTATAGTAATTAAATTGTATGCAGTAGGTACAAGCTTTAGAGAATCTTGTGCAGAGCTGTGGCTATAGAAATATGTAGCTACTTAGTTGTACTCTTGTACAGTAAGCTATTACAAGGTAGTTATACTAATTACAAAGAAAGTATTAGGTCTATAGGCAATTTATATAAAGACATCCTCTATAGCGTTAGAACTAGCGCTAGTAGTAATAGTTTAGTATAGTAACGTACTTCACAGGCGAGTTGCTTACACACCTAAGTTGCTTACTTTTACTAAGACCCTACTACACTACTTTTTTTACACTAATGCATTTCTAATAACACTACTTAAACATGTTAAAGAAACATTAAATATAGCTTGTGCTTTAAGCTTTTAAATAAAATGTAACGCTTTTTTAGTAACACACTAACGTACCTATGTCAGATATGCGCACCTACTGTCAAGACAGGAGGAACGTTTGACGAAAGCTGCTACATAGTACGAGCAATAAGCTCGAACAGTATGTTGCAGCAAATTGCAGCAAATTGCAGCATGTTGCAAGCTGGTCGCGCATAGGGCTAGTGCGCGAGGGACTCGGATCGGAAAAACAAAAGCCGAGCAACACAAGTAGAGCAGAAAAAGGATTAATAAATTAAGACAATAAATCATCACCCTATACATCATATCTAAACCCATTATTTATCTTAGGAAGCCTAGAAACAGGTGCTTTAATCTAACAATTAAGAGTCTTAGTGCCTCTATTAATACAAAATAGCCACCCAGCCTCCTCGAGACGCGACAGTCGTCCTTCAAGACCACACCGACTACAGAGCCTGGATGATGCAGCTGCAATTAAGATGTGTAGCGCACAGCATCTGGCCGCAAGTGGATCCTAAGTTGACCATCCAAATGATCTCCAAACTAAGAGCTCTAGAGATGCCGCTAATAGCTAAGTTTTTACCAGCCTCTAATGTTAAAACGCCTACGCACATAAACAAGCTATTAATAAGTAGTGTTAGAGCCTTTAAAGAAGCTATTAAATACTATAAGATTAAGGCTAATAAGTACAAAAGTAACAGACATAATTATAAAAGAGAGTAATTAAGCTTTTAACAGATTATTATCTTTATCTAGTTAACAGTTAGCCTGCATCTGCAGTGTACATGCTGTTCCTTAGATTAACTACTTAGATAGTAGATTACAAACCTTAAAGCTATAGTAGGCGTTAATAACTAATTTAAACAAGAACATGTGTGCAACTAATATAATATATCTTTAAAGCTGCTAAGAAACGCAAGCATATAGAACCTATAGCTAGCAGAGTATAATTACGCTGCTATAGAAGCAGAGACATAAAATGTTCTAGAAACAACATAGTTTAATGCTATTATAAAGAACTTTCTAACTACTATAAATAAAGTTACCCTTTATTAGTCTATAACCTTTTAGAAAAGTAGACAGTTTACACTAAACATAAATTAAAAAGAAATAATAAAGCGCTTTTAAAAACATATAATATTAAATTATCTAATATATATAAAAAAGTATAAAGCTGCCTTTATAATAAATAACTTATTATACTTTACTAAAAGTAGAAAAACTACCTAGGGCATAAATAGAGACGCCTGTAGTGCAGAAGTTATAATGTTAAGAAAATAAGGTAAACTTTAATATTAATGTTATTAAGAAGATAATAAAAAGTTATCTTTAAGCTAAAAACTTACTAAAATAAGAGGCACTAAATGTCTTACATGCAGACACATCTATGCACTAAAGGACTGCTTTTATGTCTATCTAGATAGAGCACTAGACTAGTAAATGCTAAATAAGAGAGTTAAAAAGCTTATAGTATTAAAGCATAAGCATAACTTAAAACTTTAAGGCCTACTTAAAGGGCAGCGTAGACATAATTTAAAGATACTAATTCTAAAGAGTTTATATATACTTATACTAGAGATATAAGAAGACTAACTTAAAAGCTAGAAAGTATTAAGAGTTAAGGCAGCTACATTACTAGCTATAGTTAATTTAAACTAGAATAGATATCTACTAAAAAAATTATTTATCCTTAACTTAGGCTTAACATGCTATATTATAAAGAATTTTAATTAAATCTATAACTATTATTTACTAGCACTAAAAGACTTTATCTAGTTTAAAAACTCTTATGTATAGATTTAAGGCTATAGATTAATTACACTAAGCCTAAAAAGTAAGCATAGAACACATAGTTAAGCATATAGTCTTATACTACATAACGCTGCACTGTGCCTAGACCTGCTGTGCAACCTAGTCTTGTTCTGCCTACTATAATAGAAAGGAATCTAGTGGGACACACAAGCAGAGCTAACTACTTTAAAGGCTCTAGATAAGATAATAATTAAAGATTTTATAAAAATTTATAGCTAATAAGTGTTAAAGTACTATCTACTACAGAAGGGCTTATATTATACACACATAATTAACATAAGAACTAAACATAGTCTATAAAAAGCATTAGTAGAGCTATAGCATAAGTGTCTAGGACACCCTAGACTAGCTACTGTAAGGCCGGATGTCCCAGAACGGGCCAGTATGGCCTCACCTGACCTGTTTGGAGGTCGTATGACCTGTGCTTCGTATATAAGCATGAATCCTGACAAGCGAAGCTTGGCAGCGATTCGTCTCTCTTACAATACACTCCTATCTTTCTCCGAAAGCTTGCTCTCAGTGCTATCCGTGCTACTTACCATCCCATCTTTACAT
>NW_022985256.1:10728-26833 GCF_010093535.1 Lindgomyces ingoldianus | reverse complement strand
TTTTAGTAATGTTTAATAAGAAGCTAATAAGAGTAGTTATCTAAGATTTAATAAAGTAGGTGTTAACATTAATAAGAAGATAGATAACTAGGACTTAGTAATTAGTAAGCTTTATAAGCTTTAGTTTATAGACTGTTATAAATAGTAAGCTAGGTTTAATTTACTGTTTACTTATATACGCAAAGATGCTAAGAGTTTTATTATAATGTTAATATATAAGAACTACAGCTTGTAAGTTTTAAGCAGTTTTTAGCATTTTACTAAAGCTAACAAGACTTTCTAGTTAAATTAAGAAATACAAAGCTTATGTTAAGAAACACATGCTACTTTAATACTAGAATGCTAACTGCCTTTATGCAGTTACCTTAGAGATTATATGCTCCTAGATTAAGTTTTACTATAAAAAAAAAGTAAAAGTAATAACTTTAAGTAAAGTCTTTAAAATATCTAACAACTTAGAAGCTAGTTAACCTTTAAACTTGTTCTCCTCTGCCTTAACTATGTAGGCTGTAGCTTTATACTACTATGTGTGTAAACTAGGCTGTAAAAGCTTAGTATTTACAGACTATAGTAATAAAAAGTAGGTAGGAAACCTATGCAATAGCAACTTTATTAAGCGCTACATAAGAAGTCTAAAGCGCTAGAAGGTAAGAAAAAAACATTATTATGTATAAAGATTTATATGCTAAGCATTGCATTTTTATGTAGGTGTAGGATAGCAAGACTTAGAAAAGTGTTTAGGCAATAACTACACGCAAATTAGAAGAACTTCTCTAATTTAACGCTAATTTCCCTAGGTTTCCTAGTATACAGCAGAACTCTAATACTCTGCACGGCAGAACTTAGGCTGGCTGGCGGCAGCGTCTAATAATAAGCCTTATGTACGCTATTACGTTTATGTGCCTGCTCTAACTTAACAAGGTTTTAAACATTAAAGTTAAAAATTTCTACATTTATGCTAAAGAAAAAGGTAAACTTAAACTTTTACTTAACTTCTATAAAACTTACTAAATAGGTAGTAAGTAGTTATAAACTCTAATAAATTACTGCTAACTTACTATTTTTGCAGAGGTTAAACCCTTCTTCTTATATTTTACTAAAAAGAAGCTATAGCTTAATGTGCTAGCTCTTTTATATAAATAGCTTAAAGTCTTAGGAATTATAAAAAGTTATATTTTTTACTTATTTTTTATGTCTAACTAACTAAAACTTAGCTTAGACAAGACAAGGAAGTTAGTAAGGTGCTTTTAATATAATGTTAAAAAAACTTTAGTTTTAATGTAGTTTAAAAGCATAGTACTATGTTTTTTAACAACTTCTAACAAAATCTCTATAAGATTAGAGAGAATATATAGCTCTATAGTAGTTACTTTTTTTAATAGAGTAAAGCATAGTATTTTATTTATAATAGAGGCTAGAATATTAGAAAGCTTTGTTATTATAAGGGTTAAAGTTTTAAATTTAATTTAATAATAATTATTTATTATATAATTAGTGTGTTTAACAAAGTTAGAAGGAAGCAGGAAAACTATCTAGACCTAGACTATTAAGGCAGGGAGGAATGCCTGCACTGTGGCAGGACCTATAACTACCTTATCTAGCTATTATTAATTTTAAGACTAGTAATAGTATAACTTATAATTCCTAACATTTATTGCTGCATGTTTTATATAAATAGCACTGCGCTTGTGTAAACTATAGCCTCTAAAGGCGTAAGAGCTACTTCCTAGTTAGGAACGCTAATTTTAACATGTTTTTTTAGTATAAATAATAATATGCCTACTTACACCTGCCTTTTTACTTATTTCCTCTCTAACCTGCTCTCCTGTTATAGTTATTTACTATAACATTCTTACTTTTTTTTATAGCATTTTTCTAGTTGCTTATTACAGCCTCTAATTTCCCTATTTACTATAATAGGCAACATTAAAAAATTAAAAAAATTAACACTAACAATGCAGCACTAGGGTGCTAAAAAGAGATTTGCTAAGGCTCTTACTTTTTCTAGTAATACTAGGCTATAAACTTAAGAGGCTTAAGAAAGCTAATTTTCTTTGCTCTAGGGCTTAGAGCTACTACAGGTTAGCCTAGCTACTAGTGCACCTAGTAACGCTAGGCTACAGGCCAGCAATACTAGGCTACAGGTATATAAGGCTAGGAAAAGCTAACCTTCTTTATCTTAGGGCTTAAAGCAGCAGCAAGTTAGCTAGCCTACTAAACAGGTTAGTAATGCTAGGCTAGCAGCATAAAACGCTAGAAAAAGTTAACCTTCTACGCTTAAAGTATTAGTAATAATAGATCCTAAGTAGCCCCTTTTTACTTTATATAAGCTGTTAAATTTCTCCTTTATTTATATACACTAACGCCTGCCTGCCTACCTAGAAATAGAGTAAATGCTAGAAATAAATAAAAAAAAAAAAGTAACTTATTATGTTATCTAAAGTTGCCTTATAATAAGGTAGAAGTAAAAAGGCGCTGTAAGGTGTAAAAGGTAAGATAGACTAACAAGCCCTATAATCTAGAAATGCTTAAGGAGAAACTTAGGTAAGGCTTAAGCTTTCTAACATTTTAAGGTTATTTAATTAGTACTAGCAATTATACAGATTAGAATTCTAGTAGAGTAGTGCAGCTATGCTGCGCTGCTACAGCTGCAAGATTTTAGGCGCAGTAAGTGTTTTCTATGCTAGGAATTACAAGACAATTGCTTAAGATTCTATAAAGCCTCCCTAGCAGTGCTAATGCCCTTAATAGTATAGAGAGCAAAGATATTCTGCTATGTAGGTGCCTATACTATGTAAGTTACACTACTGCTTATAATTTCTTAGTATTTAATTATTATTATTAGGCTACTCTACTTAAAATATAGGCTGTTAAGAAAGGCCTTTTTATTATAAGTCTTTTAGCTGCTTTATTGCAAATTCTAAGTGTTTCTCTTACATATTTATGTAGGACGCTAAAATTAACTAAGAAACCTACAAGAAAAGTAGTAAGTAGGTTAAGCATATTAGGCTAAAGTTTTTTAGTAAACATAAGCTCCTTTTATTATAGTTCTAGAAAATGCTATTTAGTTATTTTAAACTAGAAGTAGTAAGCTGCTTTTTTACTATAATTCTCTAAAACTATTTTGTAACTTCTAAAGCTTAAATATTTAATATTTATAAAAGATAAAAAAGTATAATAAAAGTGTTTTATAATAAAAAAAAGTAAAGTAAGTTTAAGCTTAGTAAGTCTAATGTTTTTATAGTCTCTTTTTAACATTTCTACTAGCTAAGCTGCTTCCTTTTAACTCCTGCCTAGCGCTAAATCTAGGCTATGTTATTCGCGTAAACTAGGAGGATATTAGTAAGAGAAAGTAGAAAGAGTTAAAAAAACTACTAAAACTTTATAAAAAACACTAGAATTCTTCTACTTTTAGAGTAAATAAAAAAGAGAAGAGAGAGGAAAGTAAAGAGTTAAATGTGTAGTTTAATTATAGTAAAAAAATTATAAATTTTAATAAAAATATAATAAATGCTTATTAAATGCGCTTATTAACTCTTCTGTAACTTATAAACATAAAGGCTTAAAAATATTATAAAGAGAGCTCTTAGCATTTATAATAAATATCTTTTATTTTATCCTTTATTATTTACTTTTTTCCCCTGCTCTATTCTTAAACTTGTTGCTGTGTAGCTTGTACGCTATTACTAGGGCCTTAAAAAAGCAAGCTTAGAAAAGTTAGCAAAATTAGGTCTAAAGCTTAGAAAAAATAAGAATTTATATTAAAAACTTTATTATTATTAATGTGCTCTTTGCTAATAACTAAAAAAGCAAAAGACTTTTTATTACACATGTTAAACACCTAGATAACATAGTTAAATAAGCCTTAAACTCTTAGAAAACATAAAAATAAAGCTAGAGATATTTAGATTTACCTTCTTAATATTCTATTTACTATACTTAAGCCCTAGGCTAGCAGCATTTAATAGGCATTCTAGCTGTGCGTTTTTAAAGCTCTAGCAGGATCTACCTAGCATAAAGGCTTACACTTTATAGCATTAACTTAGTACAGGCTTAGAAAATTTAATAAAAAGAAGAGAATTTACATTATAAAAGCCTAACTTCCTATTAAAGTATTTAAGGTAGGGGGGCTATGCACATGTCTACATTTAATTATAGAGAGCCTATGAAATTTAAGAAATCTAACATAAAACATAGTTACGCTTATAGAACACGCACTTGTAGACTTTAATGCTGTTAGAAGTAGTAGTAAGGTCTAAAATTTCCTATTTAAAGCTAGTAAAGGCCTATAAAACATAAGATAGTAGTAAAAAGAAGACATAACTTATAGTGCTATAGCAGAATAGTAACACTAAAAGCTTAACACTTTTTTTAAGCATCTTTCTCCTTGCCTAATTAACAAAGAAGTACAAGCTAAAAGACGTCTATATTAGTAAAATCTAGCAAAAAGGCTAAAGAATATAATGTATACAGTAGAATAAATAGCAAGGGTAGTGTATAGAGCTAGGCTATGCAGTATATTACCTTAAAAAATCTAAGAAGAAAAGCCTAAATGCTTAAAAGAAAAAGTAACACACAGTACTTATAGCTTAAAGGGCATTATTTATAAAAAGAGGTTAGCTAGAGCTTAAAATCTACAGGGAATATAATAAAAAAAGTTTATAAACTTACAGTTTCCTTTACTACTTTTAGTAGTAAGTTACTTTACTTATTTATATATGCATTTCTTTTCTTTACTACTTAGGCCTTATTAATCTTAGGATGCTTATGCTTAAGCTATAGCAAAATATCTTCTTACTTCTCCTAGTAATTCTAAGATTATAGAGTAAAGACACTAAAATTTATAAAGTTCTACAGCTAGCTAAGAAGAGTAAAAAAGTGTAAAGCTAGAGAAGGTTAAGCAGACTCTAGTAGTCTAAGAATGCAACTAAAAAAAAAAAGCAGGTTAGCTAATATTCTTGCATTAAAAGATAGAAAAAGGCTTAGAATTTATAGTGCTATAAAAAGAAAAAGCTAGAGGTAAAGCTTAAAAAAAAAGATATAAAGGTAAGGGCTAATAGTATAGCTACTTTTTTTACAGCTCTAAAAGCTTAGAGAACTAAGCCTAGAAAGCTTAAAAAAAACAAGCTTCTGCTATTCTATAGCACCCTTTTTTTTTAGAAGGGGAAGTAAAGGTAGGCAGAAGCCTTTTATCCCCTAAGCATTTATATCTAAACCTTGCATTCTCTAAGCTTAGGCAACAGAATAGTAAAGGTAGTAAGGAATTATGTATAATAGGCTTGTAAGAATAGATAGCGCTTTACTGCTAGTAATCTTCTAGCGCAAGTAGTAGCCTTCCTAGGCAGGCAAGTAGCTGCAAGAGTAAGAGAGGTAGAGGCAGAGGGAGCGCAACATTGCCTGCAGCTAAAAAAGGTAGCAAATCTTTCTAGAAAAGTAAAAAAGCGTTATAAAATTTAAGCGCAAAAATAAAGAGGCTTAGAAGTAAAGGCATGTAACGTTATAAAAGTTAGATTTAATAAAAGCAAGACAGATAGTTGCAGAGATTAGAGAATGCAAGGTAGTTAGTAAGAAGGTGAGGTGGGGCCCCCCTCTAGATTAGGGCGGTTAGGGCGTGGCAGTGCGGGGGTGGCGGTGCAGGGGGCGGGTGGAGTGTTACTTTTCGGGTGTGAATTGTAGGTTGTTTTACTTTTTTAAAAAAGGTGTATAGGCGCTAAGCTAAAAACCTTATACACAACTAGATTACTTATATTATAAAAATAAAGTTTCTACTATGCTTTAAAGGAGCTTATAATGCTATAATTACTTTTAGTAATATTTAAAAAAAGTTTTAAAGCGCTAGATTAGTTCCTTTTAACCTATAATAGGTTATAATAGGCCTTAATGTAAAGTTACGCACTCTATTACTACTACTACTTATATATAACAAGCTCTAGCAGTTGTAAACCCTAAGCAATACTTTAAAACTTAGGTTATAATTAACGTACTTTATAGGCAAGTTGCTTACACACCTAAGTTGCTTACTTTTGCTAAGACTCTACTATACTACTCTTTCTACACTAATGCATTTCTAACAACACTACTTAAATGTGTTAAAGAAACATTAAATGCAGCTTACGCTCTAGGCTTTTAAACAAGATGTAACACTTTCTAACTAACATGCTGCAGCTATCTATAGGGTCTTTTAAAAGACAATAAGCAACTAACACGCTAGACAACCTTTTTAAGCTAATTATATAGCTAACTTATAGAAGCTAGATAATAACAAGAAGTAGGTAATTATTTAGCACATACTTAAGCTAGATGCGCAAGGATTTCCCCCCTAGCTAGCAGCTGTAGCTAATATAGCTAATTCTTTACACGCTAAGCAGAATATAAGCTATATTAGTATAAACTAGCTTAATACATTTATTAAGTGTTACCTAGAGCTTAAAGTAAAGTTTAAGTGTAAGTATAACTATAAAAGAGCTTTTTATAAAAATTCTATAGTAATTTAAGGCTAGTTTAACTTTATAAAGAATATTAAAGCTAAGTATAGCATTTAGAATAACAACATGTATAACTTTAACAAGACAGAGTTTATAATAGGCTAGATATCTACTAGAGCAGTTGTTATAGGTTTAGAGAGATAAGGACAGCTAAAAGCAGTCTAGCTAGGCAACTAGAAGTAGACAACAGCTATCTAGAGCATTAATGCTAAAAGTAGGCTATTTTACTCTTTATTATTTTCTAGGCTAGCAACTACTTTTTAAACTAGTATAAAAAAGAAAATCTACTTTAGAATTAAGTTATTATAATCTCTAAGCATAGCTAGACTACTAATTAGCTTAGTCTAGACTAGTTAAAGCACTTTAACGCACATATAAAGAAGCGTACTGTTAGCAGCTACTGTCTGCTAGTTATTAACAGCTATAAGAGCTATAACTTACTTTATTTCTAGTAATACTATAAAAATAACAAAATTATTACTATTTATATGCCTTTTTACTTATTGCACCTTTTATAGCTACTTAATATAAGTTGTTTTACTTCTTTAAAGAAGGCGTATAAGCGCTAAGCTAAAAACCTTATGCGCAACTAGATTACTTATATTATAAAAATAAAGTTTCTACTATGCTTTAAAGCAGCCTATAATGCTGTAATTACTTTTAGTAATATCTAAAAAGGGTTTTAAGGCGCTAGATTAGTTCCTTTTAACCTATAATAAGTTATAATAGGCCTTAATATAAAGTTGCGCACTCTATTACTACTACTACCTATATATAATAAGCCCTAGTAGTTATAAACCTTAAGTAATACCCTAAAACCTAGGTTATAATTAATGCTTATAAAGATAAAAATTTAAAAGCATATAAATAGTTTACTAACTTCTATAGTTAAGGCGTTTAAGAAGGTTTTAAAGGGGGCAGCAATAATTATGTATAAGCTAGTGTTAGTGTAACAAGAAATTACTAAGCTTTAAGCAGTTAATAAGGCTGCTATGTAACATAAATTGTATAAAAGAAAGTAAATTAAGGTAAAAAAGACCTTAATAATTTAGAAAAGCCTGCGCTTAACAGCTTTAAAGAAGTTTAAAGCGCGCAGTAATAGAAAGAAGGTAAAGAAGCAGGTGTAAGCTAAAGTAGGTAAGCTATCCTAAAGGCGCTGCAGACAGTGCAATTAGACTAGGCATAACGCGCAAACATGTAAGCAAGAAGCAGAAGTAGTATCTAAATATTATTCTAGGCTGTACTGTACTATATAGTGCTAGAGCAGGTTGTTATAGGCCATAATAGAGTTTGTTAGGGTGGGGTCTTGGCAAAAGTAAGCGACTCAGGTGTGTGAGCAACTCGCCTATGAAGTACGTTAATGCTTATAAAAATAAAAATTTAGAAGTATATAAATAGTTTACTAACTTTTATAGTTAAGGTGTTTAAAAAAGTTTTAAAAAGAGTAGCAATAATTACGCATAAGCTAGTGTTAGTGTAATAAGAAATTACTAAGCTTTAAGTAGCTAATAAGGCTACTACATAATGTAAATTATATAAAAAAAAGCAGATTAAGGTAGAAAAGACCTTAATAATTTAGAAAGCCTACACTTATTAGCTTTAAAGGAGTTTAAAGCACGCAGTGACAGGAAGAAGGCAAAGAAGCAGGTGTAAGCTAAAGTAGGTAAGCTATCCTAAAGGCGCTGCAGACAGTGTAATTAGACTAGGCGTAACACGCAAATGTGTAAGCGAGAAGCAGAAGTAGTATCTAAATAATATTCTAGGCTGTACTGTACTATATAGTGCCAGAGCGGGTTGTTATGGGCCATAATAGAGTTTGTTAGGGTAGGGTCTTGGCAAAAGTAAGCGACTCAGGTGTGTGAGCAACTCGCCCATGAAGTACGTTAAGCAGGCTCTAGGAAGCTATAATAAGATACCTAGAAATAAAACACAGGCTATCTATAGCATACTATCTACAGACAGACAGTTAAATAGAAAGGCTAAATGCTAAAGTAGAAAGATACTTACGAAAGTATGTATCTTATAACTAGACAAATTAGACAGAATAGCTCTCTATAGCCTAGCTAGCTATTAACTCAGTAGAATCTGCTACTATAAAGGAAACACTGTACAAAGCTAATTTTAGCTATTACCCCTGCTTTACACTTTATAGCATATAATTAATAGACCTGCTAGAAACTGCTACCTAACTGTTATAGCTATTAGAGCTGCACTAAAAATTAGTAGTTAAAGCTAAGGCTAGTTAGAAAGAAATAAAATAAAATGTAAATAAAGCCTAAAAAAAGGCGCCTATAATTACACTTAAGAATTATGTGTATTTTAAAACTAAAAATCTCTGCACTTTTAGGCTTTCTTAAAAACTTGTAGAAAAGCGCATTAGCCTATATAAAGTACTCTAGGCGCAGAAAGATAATTATAAACTTAAGCTTTTAAAAGAAATGTATACACCTTTAGTTCTATGTCTTAAAACTTAAGAAGGCGCTAAAAGAAATACCTCTCTTTATAATAAAATAAAAAGATATTAAAGCAGAATATAAAGTTAAATAAATAGTTAATTCTTAAAAAGAAAAAAAGTTTTTAGTAAAATAAAAAAAATAGCTTACTAGTAAAAACATATAAAAACATATTAAGAACCTAACAAACGCTCTCTAGCTTCTCTAAGACCATTAGAGGTCTCTTCTAGCTAGAACTAGCCTAGGGAAAGTTCTCTAGACTATAAAGCACTACTATTAATAGTAGAAGAAACTACTGCAACATTAAATAGCTGTAATGTAGACAGCAGCTAACCTAGTAAGACAAGCTAAAAAGAAGGAGAACTATAAGCTTCTACCTTAAGTGCTTTAATCTTATATAAGGATAAGAAGTTTTTCTTAGATATTTTACTTTTTAATTCTTAAGGAGATTAAGCTGCTTTTAGAACTAAAACTTTTAAGCCTAGATTAGTTATAGCTTCTCTAAGTTGCGCTTTATCTTTTTCTTTATTATATGTTACTTCTGTTTTTGTTAGTTATAAGCATCTTTTATTTTAAAAGGAAGCTGCTTACGCTTTTTCTTTAAATAATCCTAAGCTACATTAGAAATAAAAGCGTTATAATAATTTCTCTTTTAAACACATTTTACACACTTGTCTAATAATAAGATTAGAATATAAAAGGACTCTACTAAATAACAAGGACTACATATCTGTATTTTTGTATAGTAAAGAGGGGCAAAACAAGCAACAGCGCGTGAACAGCAAGCGTAGGCAGACTAACACAAAGGCTAATAAGGCATAGTTAAGACTAAGAAAGATAGACTTCTAAGAAGTGTTTATAGAAGAGCACACACTAGATAAAAAAAAATACTTTAACACTTATAACAGTGTAAGTAAAATAGTAAAAACGCTAATAAAAAGAGGACTCTGCATGTTATAACCTAAAATTAGACTATAAGCTACTACTTATTAGTGCCTTATTGTTTAAATAAATAAGGCTAGAGTTTTTTTATTACTTTACTTATTAAGTTACAGAACCTAACAGACAACAAATAGATAGACTTATTAGACTAGTGCATAGCTAAGTGTAGTGTCTAATAAGAAAATAATGTTAAGCGGTATAAGTGCTAATACGCGCTATAGTAAGAAAGTGCTTATAACGCGCAATAATAATTAACTCTTAGAACTCTATGTATATAGTTTAGGTTGTAACTCTTATTAGAAAAGTTGTAATTAAAGTTTAGTTTAGTTATTATTACATAGACTAAGTAGCATTGCTACTTTTTAATAAGAGTAATCTAATTATATATTTTGCACTATATATATCTCTATCTTGTTCTACTAGAACTGTTTAACCTAAGCACCTTATACTGCTGTTAAAGGGCAAACCATAGTTAGCCTATCTCTCCTCTCTAAAAGCAAGACTACGCGGACTGTACACCTGTTGTTAGTCTAGCTTCCTCACCTCTAGAATCCCCCCCACTTCTCACCTTGGCCCCGTGTACTCTGGAAACCATTTCCCTGAAGTAAAGATTGTAACAGCGCTGCGAACAGTGTAATTAGACTAGGCATAACACGCAAACGTGTAAGCAAGAAGTAGAAGTAGTATTTAAATAATATTTTAGGCTGTACTATACTATATAGTGCTAGAGCGGGTTGTTATAGGCTATAATAGAGTTTGTTGTGGTGTGGTCTTAGCAAAAGTAAGCAACTCAGGTGTGTAAGCAACTGCTAATCCCTGACACACTAATGTAGCTAGAGTGGTGAAACAGACGCAACTAACTATTATTTAAACATGTTTTACACAACGTATGCTAGAGCAAACTGCGTACAAATTAAGATAAAGGTGCACTTATATTAGGTATACATTTTTTTTAAAAAAGAATGTAAGAAATACATAAGATAACAGAGAAAGAGCGTTACTAGAGTTTATCTACAGAAATTCTAACTAACTAGCGCGTCTAAAGGAGGAGATTCTGCTCAACTTTTTGTTCTGCTCAACTTTTTGTTCTGCAAACCTAAATATAATAAGCGGAGCAAGCTCTGCTAATAATTATTAGAAATATATTAGTGTAAAAGAAGTAGTTTAGTGTAGCCTTAGTAAAAGTAAGTAACTTAGACGTATAAGCAACTTGCCTGTAGTGTACGTTATTACGTAAAAAATTATAAAATTCTCTTAGACACCTTAACAGAGAAAGCGTTTTTAATCCCCTTGTTAGCTAGCCTTGTTAGTAGAGGAGCTAGTAGGACCCCTTCTTGTTGCTAGGGGAGAGGGCCCTTTGAGGCTCCGAGCTTGGCTACAGTCGCGGGAATTAGGCAAACATCAACACCACGAAAACAACACCATCCACTTGCATTGCACGTCGCCGCATTGTCCACGTCGCACGGAACCTTGCTAACACAACATGGTCCGCGCAGCAGCGTTCCCGAATGCCTCAAATACTGACCCGCAGCGGTCTACCGCTCCAACGCCCTACAAGCCCTCGCCGCCCCAACTCGCCTCTCACGCACTCTCCATCTACTGTCAAGCCGTCAACACCTACAACATGCCCTCTGAAGCTGACCGCGACCACACCATCGCATACTCCTCTCCGAAACTGCGCCGTGAGCAATGCGTCCCTGAACGTACCCGCATGGCTGAACACTCGCAGCACAACTACCGCCGCTGAGCACCCCAACTCCCCCACTCGCTCCCCTCAAGACACGTCTCTACATCTACACAACATACCGTACGAACCAACAATACAGCACCATGACCTCCAGCTTTGACGGTGTAAGCTCCACCCCACCTCCCGCATCGCGATCAGCCCCTCTAGCACGAATAGGCTCCACCGATGGGCTCTCGAAGATCCCACCACTCCCCTCTACAGCATGCGCGAGTCTTTTAGTGTGCTAGACCGCAACAACAATGGCAGCGTCAACTCAGTGGACGTAATGGACATGCTCTCCCACCTCGCCTTCCACCCACACCATCCATGCCAGCATCGTACTTTCCCAACGGCGCCCAGTCTATAAAACTCGCTACATATATTTCCACCCTTTCGGATCTCCTCTCCGGACTATCATATCCTAGCGAGTTGTTGGCAGCATTTGAAGCCTTTGACAATGGTGATGACGGGCAAATTGGTCTCGGAGAATTGAAAAATGCGTATTGCATCCGGCACCTGAGCCTGGGGAGAGAAAGTTGACAGAACGCGAGATTGAGCAGGTGGTTGAGGAATTCAGCGGTAGCAGGGTATATGGAAAAGGTGGGAAGGGACTGGGGAGGGGAGAAGTGTTCTGGTATCAAGATTCCATTGGCGGTTTTACAGGCGGTATTGGAAATGGTGAGAATGGAGCTACTGCATAGTCGTAGGAAAGGAATGAACAGTCTGCATTAGATTTTGGTGTGGAGTGCACTGCCTCGCGTCATATGGAGTTTGGGAATTGTGGGAAGTCACGGAGGGACTGATTATGTATAGCACTTACTACATGAATTAACATCAGAACATGCAGCACGTCCTTGTAGCTATCTATTAACTTGGTCCTGACGGTGAACATGTAGGCAGAACAAAAGGAGACAAATACACCATTTCACTCACAAAAACATAACTCAGGAATAACCACTCCCAAATAACAAAAAGATAGATCCCGACGCGAGACTCGAACTCGCAACCTTAACATTAAGAGTCTTACGCACTAACCAATTGTGCCGGCCGGGCTATTCTTATTGCGATACTGTTTACTCTGCCTAGGAAAGATATAACCACTATGGGGAAACAGATAGAGCACGAAGTGGAGAGGGAGATGGGGGGGTTAAGGGAACTTTGCTTCGGGAGAAGTTCAGGGAAGGGAAAGAGCAAATAAACAAATTGGGAAAGTGGGGAAGGGAAAGGAGGAGAAACATGGGAGAAGAGTGTGGACATGGTAGCACACGCCGTAAATTTCGCATCTCCAATACTATCAGAGAGAACGCTGGAAGGCCGCTTGATAACGAGAAGTATAAGGGAAGAGACAGCGAGTCGGTGCACATGTTAAATAAAAGAAGGCCAGATTATCATTACAGTCATATCAGATTCAGAAATTACACGAAGGGCAATCAACCACCTGACGCTAACTTCTACAAGAAACTCTTCACTCACAAATCAATAAGGCGGCGGATTCCTTCCGTCTAACTCACTTCTCAGCGGCGGCGGCATCACATTCCCAGCCAACTCATATCCCTGCGGCGCCGGATAAGCATACGTAGGTGGTCCTCCTACCACCGGTGACGGCGTGGCCATTGAAGCTCGAGCACGAGCCGCTCCAAAAACATCATACATGGTGGGCTTCACAACGTCGGGGGTTATGGCATACCCATCGGAATCTACCGGTTGCGCCGGCATATTTGCTATGCGTAGTGCCTTCTTGGCCCTTATCTTTCTTCGGAAATACCATATTACGAAAATGAGGAGGAGTGCGAATGCACCAGCGAGTGCGGCAATGACGATGGTTGTTGGTTTTACGCGCGATGATTTGGAGGCTTGGGGACTGGGAGTGGCGTTAGGAACGATTGTTGAAACCGTTGAAGGTGTGGTGCCGGTTGATGGGGTGATTTGGACTAACGTTGTTCCAGTTTGAGAGGAGGTCGGTGACGTTGGTTTAGTTGTTGTGATCAGTGTTCCCGTTGCTGATTGTGCTCTTGTTGCCGCGCCGGTTGCTTGAGAAACCTATGCGGCTAGATTAGCTCTCGGACTTGCATTATGCCGCAAGATAAAATAAAAGATAACGTACCACGCTAACTCTTATTTCGCTAGGAATAGGCAGTGTGTGTTCGAGACACAGAATTCCACCATCCAAAGAGTATGTCCCAATTCGATCGGCCGCACAACAGAAGTAGTAGCCGTATCTATACAGCGTCCACGAATTCTCTGCGCAAGCTGGTAACGCTCCGACAACGTTCTTGCAATCATCGTCTGTTTTCACAACTCTCGTAAGCATTCATCTCAAACCATTTCGCAAGGGGTTAGAGAGTCGGTGACATGAGGAGAAGAATACCCACTGTTTGGACAGCACAAAGTCTCAGTACCGTCGCTTCTTTCTTTACTACATGTATATCCAGACGGACAGCAACTCTTACTTCCGCAGGACGAGCTCCCAGAAGGGCAGGAGCTGGCTAATAGTCCGTAGCCACCCCATGAAGATAAGTCGCGAGGAACAATTGATCGTTTGAGTTCGGTGTAAACATCATCGGTGGTGGAATTCGAAAGCGCCTCCATGATGACGGTGGAAAATGCAACCGAAGGACGTGCTGCAAGGCCGAGTCGCCGGGGATGAGCGACTTTTTGTTTCCATCTTCTTGACCGGTACCATCTTGACTATTGGCGACTGCGCCATGTATTTAGCGACGATGTTGCCCAAAAGAGGAGATTCGGTCACATGAATTTCTAGATTCGCGAATTGGCTCCAAGTTGGGCGGTGCAAGGGTTAGGCTGTGCAAGAAAAGGAAAGTGTGGGGAACTAATGAGAAATTACAAGGCTGAGGCTGAACTTTAACAGCATGCGCACGAAAACGCATGTACAGTCGCCTACCAAAAGTGATTGGCCACTTTAGCGAGAGGCCTAGGCCACCCCACAATGCTTTGATTTTAATTAATTGTAACTTAATTAAATTACCACCTTTTTTAATAGTTACAAAAGCAAATAAAACCTCGCGCAAAGAGCTATCTAAGTCTACTGTTAATACAATATGGCAATTCCACCTCTACAGCGTGAGCGCTGGCAAAATTTCAAGTTATCTCAGCATTCCTAAGTCGACGGTTACATATAACATCCGCCGGCTGCGCAAGCAGCCCCAGCCTATCTATACAAAAGCCCTGCGTACAGGCCGGCCTCCGAAGCTTGACGAACGCGCTGAGAGGCATTTAATTTGCTGGGCAGCAAATAATCCCTTTGCTACGCTCCAGACTATTGCGACACCGTCCAAGACCCACTGCCGCATCCATGCTAGTACTGTAAGGAGATACCTTGCAAAACATGAGTACTACGCCTTCTGTCCGCGTCACAAGCCTTGGCTCTCAGCTGTACACAAAGAAAAACGACTCCGCTTTGCTCAAATCCATTAATATAACAAGAGCAGTGACGTGGCTTGCGTAGCCTATTGTGATGAAGCAACATTTGAAGTTGGCTTAGACACTAGACCTCCATATGTACGTCAGCAGCATGGAAAAGCGTACAAGAGTCGGTACCTAAAGCCTACATTTAAGTCTGGAAGGACTACAGTCTCTGTATTTAGTGTAATCTCTCTTAATTTTAAATTAGAGCTGTTTATTAACTAGAGAGGCAAGCAGAACAATGCTAGCAAATACTGCTAGATTCTGCACGACGTTGGCATCCCATTCTATGAGCAGCTTACAGAGAAACGCGGTATTGGCATATAGATGCAGGATGGAGCCCCTATTCATACTGCAAAGGCTACCTAAAAGTATATGGACAACCATGGCATGATACAGATGGATTGGCCTCTACAAAGTCCTAATTTAAACCTAATTGAGAACCTCTAGCAGATCATAAAGCTCCGCATCTTAAAGCAACAAGAATATATTACCACTCGCAAGCAGATGGTAGATATCCTTAAAGAGGAATAGGCAAAGATTACACTAGCTGATTATAGGAAGAGTATCCTAAGCTAGTTAAAGCGCATAAAGGAAGTTATCTAAAACAAAGGCGGGTTAACTCACTATTAATTAACTATAACGCTAGAAGATAGGCCTTAACACAGGCTTCTTATAGAACCAAAAATCTTTTAATTTGGGTAGCAATTGGTCAAGTAACCTCTTTCCTAAATGGGCTGACTATACCCCTGCAGAGCTCGGATCGTTGAGTGGCTAATGACTTTTGGTAGGCGACTGTACAAGATTCGTCCGACGATCGGCTCACAGGCCTTTGACTGTGACGTTGGAAGCTAGCCTCACTTAGACGTTATATTAACAAAAGTTGCTGCACCTCCCATCTATTATGTGCAAAAATCAGCAAATTTCTTCACGCTCCTTAGATCGTTTTTTCCTCTAACGTACACCACAGGCAAGTTGCTTACACACCTAAGTTGCTTACTTTTGCTAAGACCCTACTAAACTACTCTTCCTACACTAATGCATTCCTAACAACACTACTTAGACGCGCTAAAAGA
>NW_022985256.1:0-7673 GCF_010093535.1 Lindgomyces ingoldianus | reverse complement strand
CACAGCGACGACTTATGCGTGCAGGCCATGGGGTTGTTTTTAACAGGCCGCGGGTGCCGACGAGCGCTGATGAGCATGTACATAGACAGCAAGGCTGTAGCGTGCAACGACATTAAGTCTGCTAGATGTGACCAGTGTGGAGAGGGAGTCCGCGAGTTTAAGCGTTCACAGCAGGAGACAAGCACTGAGTGGCAACAGGTTTAAGAGATAATAGACAAGGTGCGGGCAGGATGCGCTATATGCTGGGTGCTAGACAACTTGGGGCGGGACAAGTGGCAGACGCACAAGACAATGAAGTGTACAGCACAGGCAGGCGTGCATGGGGTTGACATAGACTATTTTTAAAAGGGTATACGCAACAACAGCATTAAGAACAGTTCTCAACGCTGCTCTGTTAGTTAGAGATATTGCGCTACAGGCAGGGACGTTACAGCAAAGTGTCAATGGCCGAATGTAGTAGTACCGCTGGTACGAGCAGCTGCTGTTGGGGATGGCTGGGCAGTTAGGATTATCCGACAGTGCGGATACTGCGGAAAGCTAGGCGGAGACTGGAGAGAGTATGCAGCGTGGTTAGGGAAGCGGCATAGGTATCAGGTATGGGGCGAGTATTTTAGTAATATGTTTGTAGTAGCAATTAAACTTATTAACTAAAGTTTCTAAAACTATAATTAAATATAGTAAAGAAGAGAAAATAAAAGTAAATAAGAGTAAAAGAAAGTAATCTAAGCTTCTACAGAAGTTGCGTAGAGCGCTAGCTTTGTAACAGGGCGGATAACTCTCTTAGAATAAGGTGCTTGCTAAAACTTAGAGTTTATGTTAAGCTTAAGAAGGAGGAGGACAACTAGAGGGCGGGGTTAGAGGGGGGGGAGGGTATTCAGTATAAGTACCTGACTACAGGGTACCTAAAGCGAAGGAGGGGGTACAGGGTAGTAGGTTAGTAGGCAATAGATTTAAACAAGTTCACAATTTAGGTGTTACGGCCAACGAACAGACCGTAATGACTCAGCTCGCTATTGCACATAGCCCCAAGCATAGTGGATGGAGGACAGTTAACCCCGCGATCAGCGGACCTTATGACCGAACGGAAGACGAATGGCGCCATCTTATGGATAAATGCTTGGCGGAATGCACTGTCCAATAGGGACTAGAGCATTGCAGGCAATGCAGGCGTTGCAGGTAAATGCAGGCAGTGCATGCAAAAGCCTGCAAAACATGCAAACGCATGCAAACCTTATGTATATAATCTTGATCTCGACCATAGTTTGAAGGTCGTGATCAACGTTTAGTTTATTCTCTACAATAGACTGAGAAGCTTAAATCCTTTCCGAAGAGGATTAAGCTGCCTTGTATATCTTGCAACATATATACCTCCAACCCTTGTCTACCCGACCGGTAAACGCCCCGCTACCCATACAGCTATAGGGACAAACCACAGCCTGCCTCACAAACCCCGACTATCCTTCACTCTGCTCAACAGACCGTACACCTGATCCAGCTAAGTTCTCACCCCTTCTCCACTAACATCATATAGGCCGTTGTACTCCGGAAATTACCAGAACCCCGGAGTAAGGATTGTAACATTGATCACCAACTCTCTAAAAAGTATGGCACCTCACACCTCCCCTGATATCGGCATGACAGGAACCAGTGCGGCCGGCACTGGAGAAACCCCGTCTAGGAATGAGGAGGAACACACGCGACAAATACAATACCTCCGTCAAGAAATCGAAGCACTCAGGACCCAGCTTCAACAACAACCACATGTCCAACAACTTCACGCCCTCCATCTGGAAGTTGCCGAACTCCGTAACACTGCCAAGGAAAAGACCAGCATCGAGTCAAAGAAGTCACTACGCCTAGCCCCACCTAAATCATTCGACGGCACGGCCAAGGACCTCAAGCCATTCTTCACTCGATGCCACTTATATATGCAGTACAACAAAGGCGCCTTCTAAACGGATGAGGAAATGATCTTATGGATGGGACTTCACTTAGAAGGACCCCCAGCTATCTGGTTCCAACCACACGCAGACAATTGGATGAAACACAAAGTAACCAGAGAAATTCCCCCCATTCACACCCAAGAAATCTTTCAGAGCTTAGACGCCTTCAAACAAGCCCTCACAACAATTTATGGCCAAGCTAATCAGAAGGAAAAAGCAGTCAACAGAATAGACACCCTACGACAAGGAAAGGGCACCGTCCAATCATACGCGGCACGCTTCCGAGAACAATTAGCCATCAGCGGATGGACTGACGAAGCAGCAGTCGGAAGAATGTTTTACAACAGACTATCCGACGCAATTAAAGACAAATTCATGCATTACAGCAAACCAGAGGAATTTAAAGAATACGTAAAAAGGGCGACCACGTACAATAATCAACATCGAGAACGTCTTCAGGAAAAGCGCCCTGGCATGACACCCTGGAAACCAGAAGTATTCTAGAGAAAGAAGGAGGCTTAAAGGTTTAATAGTAAACCAATAGATCTTAGTTATGCTAAACATACACAGGGCTTAACTAAGAAAAAGAGCAAGTTTAGAACAGGTAATAGGCCGCCACTAAGTACTAAACAACAGAAATGGCTTAAGGAAAGAGCGTGCCTTAACTATAGAAAAGTAGGACACTATAGAAGAGAGTGCCCAGACTCTAGTAACTAGAAGAATAAAAATAAAGGACTAACTATAAAAGCAATACATATAGAGCGGGGTCTAACAGGACCTAAAATTCTAGACAGACTAAACAAAAACCTCTACTAGCAATGCAGAGGCAATCACAAATCCAATAGATGCCTAAAGGAATACTAGAAGGTTAAAGTTTAGAACAACAACAACGTATTCAAGGCACTAGAACAAGCAGCTACCCACAAAGGATGGCAAGGCTACACGCAAGCAACAACGTATGTTGCAAACATAAAAGAAGGGAAAGAATTATTCCCCCTAGGACAACTAATAACCAGAATCTCCGCCTAAGAACTATAATACCAATTCAACCACAGCGACTGCTAGAAATGCGGCGACACCCACAACCTATAAAATTGCGGAAAAATAATGTACAAAGTACACATTAACAATAATGCAGACACCTACAGCATAATTAAGGAAATCACTAGAACCCACTACGCTGTGCTAAACAACAAGGAACTTAAACAAAGGAAAAGGCCCTAACTAGCAATGCACCCCTCTAATAACCCTAAAACCTTGCAATCAGAGAGCTGACACACCTCCCCTAGCGTTAGCCATCACACAAAAAGACCTAGAAATTTGTTAACAAAACAGATACTGCATCTTATATAGAAGCAAAAGACACAACAAGTTCTAATGTGCATACTAAAGCCACCCCTTACAAATAGTACAAACAAAGAAGTACCTAAGATGGATGCAGGTCCAACTAATACTAGTCTAGAATAATCTTAAGGATTGCCCCTACAACTAGTATCTATGCGTCAACAAGTACTGCCTAAAACACTAGCTAACTAAACATAAAGCTAGCTAGTGGCTATATAGAATTTAGGTAAGTAAGCTTACAAACAACACACTCCCTAGAATAGCATTAAGTTGCAAAATGCCTTAGTGCGCCTACTGCAACATTAGAACTAAGCACAAACAAAAGCTCTAGACAGAATGCAAAAATTAAGCAAACTACGCATTCTACTACTTCTAGTAGAGAGCCTATTAACAAAACAACTAGATGCTGTATTACTACAAGGTAGAAGATTAACACTGCACTGTTGCAGAATGCATAATATAGGGTTATTAGGAATATAAAATACAATCTAACTAAATTAAAAGCTACTAAAAGAAAGCTTTTAAAGTAGAAGAAAACAACAGTATAGACTACCTAAAAGCTCCCTACAAACTCTGCACCCTTGTTGCTGTAAAACAAGGATTAGGCAGGAGCCTAACTATAGAAGTAACCCTCTCCTGCCTAGAACAAAAATAGACAGGCCTTGCGCTAATAGACAGCAGTTGCACCTTTATAGTAATTAACTCCACATAGGTTAACTAAAAAGAAATACCCTTTAGAACTAAAAAAAAACCCTTTAAGGTAACCCTAGCAGACGCTTTATTAATTAAATATAAAGTAAGATAGATACAACTTAAAACCTATAAACTTATTATAAAAGCTAAAGAAACTAATAATTAGATATCCTTTAACATCCTGCTACTAGGAGGAAAGTACTAAGCAATACTTAGATATAATTAGCTTTATAAACACAACCTAATAATTAACTAGCAAACTATAACTCTAGCAATAAAAAAAGACCACGCTAGAATAACATAGTTAGCTTGCTATAACAATTTATGCACTTTTTACTAGCAAGTAAAGGAAGAAAGTAGATATTTCTCTAAAAAAGGAAAACTAAAAAAGTTTCCCTACTAAAAACTAGAGGCTTAGGCAGTCTGGTTAATAAAAAAGGAATTAGAGAAAATATTCTTTAAAGAATTCTAAAAAGAACAAGACCTTAATTAAGTAGAAGTCTACAGGATTGCCCACAAAACAAGAAACTTGCCTAAGGAATATAAGAAGTATAAAGACATGTTTAAAACCCTAGAAGACCTAGGAGAATTACCCCTGCACTAGCTATAGGACTATGCTATAAACTTTAAACTAGAACCTTAGCTAAAAGCTTATAAACTCTAACTATTAACTAAAGCCTAAAAAGACGCACTATAAGAGTATGTAAATAGAATGCTATTATAAGAACATATCTGCAAAAGTAACAGCCTAGTAGCATTAGCAGTAGTCTTTACAAAAAAGAAAAACAGCAAAGTAAGAGTATATTAGAACTACTAAACTTTAAATAACAACACTATATAAAATTAATACCCCCTTCTAATAATCTAGGATATTATAAACTAACTAAAAGGAACTAAACATTTTACTAAGTTTAATGTCTAAGACAGATTTAATAAAATAAGAATTAAATAAGGACATAAATAGATAATAGCCTTTAGAACTCTTAGAGAACTATATAAATTGCTTATTATGCCCTTTAGGCTTACTAACACACCTGCAACTTTCTAGAGAGTTATTAACACAGCTCTAAACTCTTACCTTAACATATTTATACTAGTATACCTTAACAATATACTAATATACACTAAAGAAAGCTGCAATAACTATGTATTAAAGGTAAAACTTATGTTAGAACGCCTTAGGCAATATAGCTTACACCTTTAACTAGAAAAATGCAAATTTAACATATAAAAAACTAAATATTTAGGGTTTATTATAAACTAAGATTAGATAAAAATAGACTTAAAAAAAGTAACTAAAGTACTTAAATAGCTAGTACCTAAATCTGTTACTAAAATTAGAGGATTTCTTAGACTAACAGGCTATGTATAAAGAATAATTAAGGACTACTTTAAAATAGCACTTCTACTTACTAACACTACAATAAAAGAAAAAGTATTATATAAGTTCTAGTAAACAACTAAAATAAACTAATCTTTTAAGAAATTAAAAAAAATTATTACTAGCTATCTAGTCCTTAGAATGTATAACTTAACTCTTAAAACTAAGGTACACACTAACACCTTAAAACAAGCTAAAGGAGCAGCCCTTTTATAAAAACAGGAGAACAGCTATTAGCACCTAGTAGCATACTATTTAGCAAAGTTTGCTCTAGTAGAATAAAAATATACTATACTAGACAAAGAGCTTAAGGCTATAGTTAACACCTGTAGGAATTAGGAAGTTAAATTATAAAAACTTAGACAATAATTTACTATTTATACTAACTACGCTAACTTAGTAACTTTTCTAACAACAAAGAAACTCTCTCTAATGCACATATAATAGGCAATAGAGTTAGCATAGTTTAACTTTATTATTAAGCACATCTCTAGAAGCAGTAATTAATAAGTAGATGTTCTTAGTAGACATTCTAACTATTTTAATAAATTAGAAGTAAACACAGAGGAGTTTATAATCTTTAAGAAAACTAACTAAGGTCTAGTATATAATAGGCTAGAACTAGAAAGACTAATCTGCTTCTTAATAATTACTAAACATAGATAAAAAAACTTTATTAAAGAATATTATAAGGCCCTAATGTTTAGACACCCTAGAATAGGATTACTTTAAAGAAAAATAAAGAAAGTAATTTTTAAAGACATCTTATAACTAAAACACTTATGTACTAAGGTACTATAGAAATGCAACCTATGCAATAAGAATAACTTTTAAAGACATAAACTATACAGACAACTCTAGCTAATTGCAGCACCTAAACAACTCTAGACTATAATAATAATAGACTTTATAATAGGACTACTACTATCCTGTAAACCTAGCACTAAAAGGCTCAGTAACATAATTGCAGTAGTAGTTAATAAAACTACAAAGTTTGTTCTTATATAAGTAACAAAAAAAGGTATAATAGCAAAGGAATTTATATTTAAGATAAAAAAGAATCTTTTTATAACTTATAAATGCTTACAGATTATTATCTTAGACAAAGACAAACTTTTTACTAGCAAGTATTAGACAACTATAGTCTAACACCTTAAGATAACCTATAAACTCTCTATAGCCTACTACTCTTAGATAGATAGACAAACAGAACAAATAAATATAAAAATAGAAAAGTATCTATAAAAATACATCTTATATAAATAAATAAATTAGCCTAAATAGTTGCTAATAGCCTAGTTAGCTATTAACACTACATAATCTACCTTAACTAAGATAACTCTATACAAAGCAAATTTTAGCTACTCTTATAGATATAAGCTTTCTAGAACCTAACTAATAGATCTACTAAAGGCCCTAAGCTAGACAACATAACTATTAGAAATATATTAGAAATTAGGTAAAAAAGCTTAGCTTATAGTTAAAGCTATAGAAGCATTAGTAAATTAACACTAATAAACAGCGCTAGAAATACATCTCTATAATTATATATATTTAGACACTATAAACTTTAAAAACTCTTAATTAGCACAGAAGCTAGCTAAGAAATAAATAGGGCCTTATAAAGTTATCTAAACCTGCCTAGAAGCATGCAAGCTTAAACTACTAAAAGATATAAAAATCTTTTTATAGTTCTATGTTTCTAAATTAGAACTAGCACCTAAGAACATCCTGTTAGCAACTTAAAGATAAGATAAAAAGAAACTTAAATATAAAGTTAAAAAGATCTTAGATAAGAAAGAAAATTGTTACCTAATAAAGTAGGTAGAATACCTAACTTGTAAAAACACCTAGGAACCTGTTATAAACCTAAAGAATGCCTAGAAGGCGCTATAGGAGTATTACTTGCGCCTTCTAAGTTAAACTAACTAGGCAAAAGTTCCCTAGACTAAAAAACACTATTATTAGACAGAACTACAGCAGCATTAGGTGGCTGCAATGTAGGAAGCCTACAACCCTATCCGATATATGGCCACGGATCGCTGGCTTTCCGTAACCCTAACTTCCTTATTCTGTTTAGCGCGTCGGCTAAGCGAGCAGCGAACGACTGGAATCCGTCAAACAGAACCCCTGGAATCCGTCCCCCATCCTGTGCCTAGATCCTATTATAATAGTAGGCAAACTTTTAGGCTTTAACTTAAACTTGCCCCTGCTAGTGTTTTTTTTGCGAAAATGTACAGATGTGGTGGTGTTTTGCCGCAACCCTAACTGCGCGGTGGATTTTGATTTTCCTGCGCGCGCAGGCATCGCGC
>NW_022985255.1:0-27526 GCF_010093535.1 Lindgomyces ingoldianus | reverse complement strand
GACGGTTAGGTACGCAATAGCAACAGGCCGCCTAGAGCAAAAAAGAAGATAGGAACCCAGAACCACAGAGACAATAGTGGAAAAGAGACGCTTAATACTAACCCCACATAACAGCAGGCTCTGCTTCACTCGCCGACAAAAGGACTTTGAACACTTGAAGAAGAGACTTTAAGAACGCTTGCTACAAATTACAATCAGGGGATATGTAACAACTACGCCAGATAGCGGAACAGGAGGCATGTAAGGGCTACGAGGAGTTAAGCCATCACCAAGGAAGCGCTTAGGTAATAACACACTAGTGCCCTCTAGGCTAGAGCCGGGCGTAATAAAGACATCATCATCATCATCAACTCGGCCACCAATTCCATCGGCGGTAAGCTCGCCGATCAGATGATGCTCTGGAAGCTGGACTGTCCAGCAAGCTTGGAATGCGAGGGCCATATTTCGCACAAAGATGAGCTTGTTCTCGTGTGATAATCTAGGGTACACCGATGATGCCATAACACCTGGTATCAGCCGAGTTATTTGCCGGCCCATGCCTGTGGCCTCTTGTCGTTCCATCTCTCCTGGTATTGGGTAGACAGGAGGCACAGGTAAGCTGTGAGAGTCAGTCGTCCTCGAAATCAAGGTCATGAGCGCATCCATAGATGCTACACGGCCGTGGTGGCGAAGCTGAACAACGTATGTGACGTCTTGACTCTCTTGAACAGCGACCTTGTACGAAATACTCAGCGCGCCATCTGTGAATCTCGTCGAGGAGGCCAAATGTTGGCCTGTTGCTGCTAAAATTGCCTCGGCAAGCTCTGTTTCGGAGAGAACGATGGGTTCTGGAGGCGAGATCTCTTTTGAGCGCCTGTCAATTTTTACCAGGTATCGAAGAATGGGCGTAGCAGGCTCTTCAATGTCCTCCAACGCTGCCGACCAAGAGAAAGAAGTGGGCGTCGCTTTAATCAGCGCATAGCCTACACCTTTCCCTTTCGGAGAACCGATTGCGCCGGAGAATATGTAAGCTAAAAGTGCCGACACGGCTTCGTCTTGCGTCATGAGTCCTTCAGACATGATTAGAGAAGATCTACTATCCGATACGAGTAGGTATTAGCCTTCCTTTTCGGAAGCTTGGATGACATAATCTATTATATGCAAAAATCGGTTATCTCAGCTAGCTCAGACGGCATGCCAAGAAGACACTAGTACACAAATAGTATAGATACTTTCAGACCCCTGCTGGGGCTTCTTCCTTCTTGGCTGCTGTCTGAGGGACTTTGGTGCAGCGCAACGTGTGCAAAGCTTTGTCTATTAACTTACTAAAAACTTCTATACAAGATACTATTGCACACAGCTTATTACAGCACCTATAATTAAAATTAATTACTTAAAGAGTATATATAATCTACTTTAGACTATTTTTAAATAAATTTCTAATGTTCTAACTATAAAAATTATAGGCTTAGCATTGCACATGTCCTAACGCGCAACTATTTCTTTTAACCCTGTCCTCTACTAGTCTATCTACTTGCGTTTAACTATTAATAATAGCTAAGATTAACTAACCTACCTTAATTTAGCCTCTAGAACACGCTCTCTGTCTTAAATAAAGCATGCTAGGTTTAAAGGCTGCTGCATAGATTTAAAATAGTAACATGTAGTATAAGTAAAATAGTTTTAATCTATAATTAAGTTGTTTAGTAGATGCACAAGTGTTGCCTAGTCTAGTAAATTATAGTAAAAGGCGCGCCTATTATAATTAAGTATTACCTATTAAGTGTTACTAGGCACCTTATTAATAAGACCCTAGGTTCTTTGCTAGAACACTAGAGAGCGCTATACTAACAGAAATCTAAGCTGTATAAGAAGAGATTGTGTATATTCTCTTATTTAATAAAGATAATAATATCTTTATAACTATTTATATAGTTATAGTTTAATGTTAAAAACTATGCAGTGTTAGCTTATAAAAGCTTTTTATTTAAAATACTCTTTTCTTCTTACTTAGTAAAAGGGAACTACATACTAAGTAGGTCTGTATTGTCTAACACTTTATCTTTAGTTTAGGCAATATAATTCTAGTTACAAAGACTAGGTTTAGTAAAAGTATTACGCTGCATATATATTTAGTAATAATAAGGTATATAACACTCTAGATTATCTTATTATTAAAGCTTAAAAAAAAGTAAAAGAAAAAAATTATAAAATATTCTAAAGCTTATCTATGCTTTATTACTATAAAAATAAAGAATTTTAATCCTAAACTTTTTAGTAAGATTCTTAAGAGATGTTATACACATATTTTTTTTAGCCTTAAGTAAGTAATTTTTTTAGTGTTTTATTATCTTTTTTTTGTAGGCAGCTTTGCAGATTAAGTCTAACTAGTTATAATTAATAAGTGCTATGTTATTTAGTAGTAGTGTGAATTCTAAACAGCATATATCTAGTTTTATAAGCTTTATTAAATAATGTGTTCTGTAACTCTCTTTTTTGCATGTACAGCAACTTTAGATGCTGCAACTAAGGCCTAGCTTCTTAAAAGTAGATGTTTTTAAGCGCTAGCAACTAGTAATAATAACACTCTTATGCAGCTAAGAATTATACACACCTCTATTAATAGGCTAAAGATTACTATTAAGATTGTCTTAATCCTAACTAGCTGCTAGACGTTATATAACTAGCTTTAAAACTATATAAATGTAAGAATTAATGCAGAAACATTATAAATTATCTTCTTATATATCCTAAAAACAATTATATTTTTAGATAAAAAAAATAAAATTACTACTTTAGCCTAGCTTTTTTAAAGTTAACTTCTAAAAAAAAGCTGTCTACTTGCAGATATTTAATTAGTGTTAGCAGTATATATAAAGCATGTGTTAAAGTTTAACTAAGCTTAAATATATACTAATTTCTTAGAGAATAAGTCCCTAATCTAAGTTGCTATTACTATAACTGCGCTTAGAATAGGTATAAATCTGTCTAATGTCTAGTGTGTCTATTAGTAGTTAATTCTAATTATAGACAATATTAAAGACTTAATCTAGCAGTTTAGTTATAGAGTAAGAAGACCTAGACAACATGCAACTGCTATACTGTTTATTCTATATTATGCCTTTAACTACTTTAAAAGAGGGCTAGTAGACTACTTTAAATTAAAGTAGTTACAAAGTTAGTAGGCTAGTAAAAAGAAAAAAAGTTAACATAAGATAAGTTAGTGTTTATTATCTATGCTTTATACTATGTCTACTATGTTAAACTTGTCTAAGGGCAATTGCTCTAACTATACTAGCACACTAGTAGAGACAGCAATAAACTAGGTAAGGCAGAGAATATTAGCTAGTTAAGATGTGTAGAAGCAGGTCTAGTTAGCTTATTATAAACTACTAGGCATATTAACAGTGCTAGAATAGTTAAAAGCAGAGCTCTAGTTATATAAAAGTATCTACCCTAAGTAGTTAAATCTAATTATGTTAAAGTGCTACTAGAAGTTTATTCTTTAGTATTTTTAAAATAAGCTTATAATTCTATTAACTTAGAGTCTACCTTTACTACTAAAAAGGTGCTATACTAGCTGCAATCTATTCCTAGTTAAAAATACCTAAGAGCTAAGTCTAGTTGCGCAGCTAACTACGCCTTTACTAAAAGCTAAGGCTAAAGTTGCTCTTAAGCAAATCTAGGTTAAATATAGTAAAGTAGCACTTTTTATTTACATTAATAATAAGAACACATTATAGGGGCCTAGTTCTTTTATATTTATAGTTAATAAAGTCTTTATTTTACTGCCTAGATTTATTTTTATACTAGTTAAGTTTTAATAAAAACTAGCCTATAAAGTTAAAAGAGCTTAAAATGCTGTAAAGTTTAGTATAGTATTTACTTAAAAACACTTTCTTAATACTAGTGTCTTACTGCAGTAGTAATATCTTAATATATATAGGCTAGGCTTCTACGCCTTTTTTTACAGTATTATAGATAGTGTTTATGCGCTTTATTAGTAACAGTTCTCTAAGTAACATATAAAAAAAAAAGGTAATAAAGACTTATTATTAAATTTAACTACTTTTTAGTAGGGCAGCACTCTCTCTACTCTTCTAAGACTTGCTTTAAGAGATAAAGACAACTAAGTTGTGTTATAGGCTACACACACTTTCTAATTATGTGCAGCCTATTGTGAGCGCATTTATAGGCAAGCAGTAGTTACTGCTGTCTCTGTAGGCGTCTTGTCTACAGAGAAGGCGCCTGTCTCTATCAGCCTTACAGGTCTATGTCTGCTGTCTATATTAAAGTTGTCTGCTATGTTATGTTTTATAACTATAGATATGTTGTTTTTGTTAGCACATATACTATTAGATCCTTTATCTTTACTTAATATTACTATGTAGTATAATAACAGCAGCTAACCTAGTCTAGCACTTATAACTAAAAGCGCCTTTTCTCTATCTTTATTTATTAGAACTTTATTATGTAAATAAGTGTTATTTAATATTACTTTCTTAGCTATAAATATATAGTTGTATAGGGTCTAATTTAATAGTATATTACAGAAGCAGCGTAGGTCTTAGCTTGCTAAGAGTAGAGTTAGAGAAGAACTAGTACAGCTATATTAAACAGGGGATTGTAGTAATAGTAGAGCATAAAAAAGTATATTACTAACCCTAAAGGCATAGTGTTTAGGGCTATTTTAGTAGTTATTTTAAAGGGGAGGGCAATAAAAGTTATTGTGCAGGTTATAGAGCTTATCTAGGCGCACTAGAAGCAGGTTAGCTAGCGCTAGAAGTAATAGATAGTGTAGGTTAGTCTTAATTTAAAACACAACATAGTTTATTATTTAAAGTAAAAGAAAGTAGTAAGAGTAATTAAGTGTAGTAATCTAATTAGTAAGTTCTACTAGGTAACTTATGCTATAGTAGAGGTTAGCAGTAGAGAGCGTAAGAGGACAGAGAATAGTTAAGCGCGCTAGTCCTAGTGTTTTATAGTAAGGGCTATAACCTTTCTAGATTAGGTAGTCTATAATATTAAGCGCGTATGTTGCAGCTAACGTCTATTCTTATATTTATAATTACACTTATTATTATAACTTTATGTGTAGTTTCTATTATAATTGCAGCTTTTTCTACTTTATTTATTTTTTTTAAGCTAATTTTATTTTTTCTTTATAGTTACATTTATATTTACCTTTATAACTACTGCCTTTTTTGCAAGTGTTGCTGCGCTTGTAACTTTATTTATAACTATAGACATAGCTATAGTTATAATATTTACTTTATTTACTCTTTTTAAGCTAATTTTATTCTCTCTTTACCTATTTAAAGTGCTCTGCAACTTATATTATCTTAATGTAAATTACACCTACTAATTAAGCTAGCACCTGCTATACACATAACAGCAACTACTTCTAACAGCTAGCGTTTTACAGCATATAAAGGCGGGCTGTTCTTTAACCTTCTGCTTTTTTTTACTCTTAGTATTACCTTTAGCACTAACTTTCTGCGCCTTACTTTTAGCATTAACTTACTTAATAGCTTTTTGCTTTTTACTTTTTACTTTTTACTACTTACTTTTTACTTTTTTATTTAATAGTAAGCTACTATATATAATTTATACATGTCTAAAACTAATAAAGTAAAGTAGATAAGGCATTAACTTGCTTTTTAACTTTACTTTTTACCTTTTTAAGCTGTCTATCTTAACTACTATCTACCTTACGCGCGCTAGCTATAACTATAGTCTACTATAAAAATGTCTATAAAGTCTGCAAAAAGTACTAGCTACTTATTAGTAAAGTAGACCTTACTAGTATACTATAAGCTTATAATACCTCTACTGCGCTAGCAATAGCTTGCCTAAGAGCTAATAAGAACATGCTTAACCTTAGCACTAGCACTAAAAAAGCTATTATTGCTGTAAAGCTTACAGTAGGCAACAGCGTCTATGTAGGCGTAGACGCAGTATAGGGCTTTCTTAACATTAACGTCTTTGCCTACCTTGCACGCAAAAAGCTCACGCGCGCTCTAGCTAGCTAGGACAACTAGAAAGTGTTCCTTCTTAAAGCTAGCGTTACATAGAGAGACCTCTTAAACCTTGTTATAGTATGTGTTAGCTACTTTATTAAGTTTAATATTATATTTACTGTCTACCTTTTTAACACTATTATACCTGCTTATTGTTAATAAGCCCTCTAGACCTAAAAGAAGATGCTAGCGCCTAGTAGCTACTTTATTTTTACTATATCCCTCTACTTTTTTTATAATCCTGCTACACAGTTTAAACCTAACGCTACTAAGGCCTCTAAATGTGTCTTTATTATTAAGTATAATTTAAAAGATCTGCTTTAGCTGCTTACTAAAAAAAGGCTAGTAGCTTAACTTAAAGTTATTATTATTACTTAGATCTTGCTAAACTCTATTTAAGCTAAAAAGTGTAAGTAAGTAGAAGACATAGCTACAATAGTTTAAATATATGTTAAGTAATATAGTAACATTAGTAAAAGTAACATGTTTAATTTAAAGCACACACTTTTGTCTCTACTGCCTAAGAAGTTACGCTAGATAAGCGCTTAACAGCTCTAGGCCTAGGGGGCTGCATATAAAATAAGTAAGCTCTAATGCTGCAGTCGCCTTTACTAGGCTATAGTGGAGGCTGAGGATCCTAACATCGCCCTCCTCTAGGGCTCTAGGCGGCTCTGTGCGCTTGTAGAGAGCCTACAGACTGCAGCAGCTAGTCTTGTAAGTTAGTTCCTTTAAAAGATGTTGCCTTTTATCTTATTCTATGCAAATTATGCCTAGGCTAGTGTCCTTGTTAAGCTGCAGCGCAGGTAAATAGACTAGTTTAAGGGTAGAAGTAGTTAGCTTAAGTTAAGTTTTTTATAGTAGTTTCTATGTACATAGACTTTTATAAAGCTATATAATAGCATTACATAGCTAAAATAAATAGATAAATTAGACTAACTTATAAGTACACTATACACCTTTAATATTATGTAACTAAGATAGCTATAACATGTCTATGTTAAACTAGTTAGTATCTCTAGGGTCTAAAGGCGCATAAAAGATATTATTAACTGCCTTAGTATATACAGCAGCGCAGATAAACTTAGCCTTATTAGGGTTAATTAACTTTAAGTTAATAATAATAGGACTTAGTAAAATACTTTAAGCTAGTTAAATAATATTCTAGTTAAATTTTATAACTTTCTTATTAAGCTTATTAAGACTTATTTAAATAATATTAAAACTTATTACTACTACATTATACTAAGCATTAAATAAGTAAGAATATATCCTTTTTTTTTTTAAAGTTAACTTACTAGTGTAAAAACTTCTTAGGTAATAAACTAATAAGTATAATTATTTTTTAACTTCTTACTAAAACTATGCTTTAGGCTAGCTTAAAGGTAGGTAGTATATCTACTAGTTAGTGCTAGGCAGTTAAATGTTAAGTTTACATTATGTGTTTTATTCTTTAGGTCCTGCATATCTAGCTTATACATATAGTTTACATGCTTAAGTGTAAGGTTAATAGCTTTAAACATATTTTCTTGCCTAGCAATATTTACTAGACTAGAGGCTAGAATAGCACACTAAAGTTCTAGGTTAGACACCTTATCTGTAAGAAGCTACTGTAGGTGTAGCATTTTAAAACTATAGCGCTATTAGTTGCTGCTATAAAACAAGATAATTAATAAATTAACTATTTAGTAAATTAAGCTAATATTACTAAACTTAATAGCGCGCTTAAGCATAAGAAATACTTTAATTTCTTAAAAGTATTAACAAAGTGTTGTAAGATTACTAGTAATAAAAGCACTGCCTTTTTAAGCCTAGTATGTAAAGATGCTTAGCTAGATACTATTAAAGACTTTTTTATACTACACTAGTGTAAGATAATAGATAGCATTATTAACTAGGCCTAGTAATTTCTTATAGGTAGATGTGTTAAGGTTACTAATTATTTTAGTAAAATAACCTTAATAAGCTATTTTAGTATAAAAAAAAAAGAATTTAAGTATTCTAACTTAACTAGATAAGCAAAGTAACTAAATAATACTTAATATTATTATAGTTAATACTAGTTTGCTTTTAGTAAGTAATATTATAAAGTATATTTAAGAAAGACTTAACACTATTAGAACTACTCTAATAAGTTTTAATAATTATATAAGTTAAAGCCTAGAGAATATAGAAATATGCAGAAAGGCTAACTATCTAGTTATAGTAATTATATAGACAGCAAGTAAGCTACTGCTTATAACAGACACTCTAGATATGCTCTACTATCTTCTAATTACTCTATATTAGCTAGAGATAATTAGAAAACATAGTAAAAGTATTAGATAAAAAGTTTTTACTTAGCTTAAACTACTTAATTTAGATGTTATTATAAACCTTATATGTCTCCTTAATAGTACCTTTATTATAAAAGATAGCACTAAGGTTTTAGACCTAACTAACTAGCTATAGTAGAAAAATGTTAACTAACAGCATACTTAGAAAAGCTGTAGCATGTAAATTAAACATTAACTATATAGCAGCTCTATGCACAAAACTTACTGCACTTAAAAGATAATAATATGTAATTTCCTTTAATATTAAATCTTATTTTATACTAGAGGCCTAGTATATAGATTTTACTTAAAGGGAAATAGTATAGTTAAGCATGCTCTGTTAAAGACTGCCCTCTAGTAGCTACAGGCACTTAATAGTAAGAGTAGTTATAAAATTATACATAATCTATGTTAGCACACCTAAAGCATAATTACAAGTTTAGTTTAAATAGTTAAAATTATTATAGACAATAACAAGCTAAGGGTTTTAAGCTATAGTTATTACTATTCTAGTAAACTTTTTAGCGCTAGAATTAGAGAAAGATGTTAGAAGATATACCTACTAAACTCTTAACTATTTTATAATATGTCTAATTTTTTTATTAATAATCTTGTAAGAGTTACATAAGCTAAGACTAGATATAACTTTAATAACACACCTTTTTATATTACTACTATAAAGATAATGTTTAAGCATCTTTAAAAAATAATTTAATTACTTTCTAGCACACTTTTACATAATAATAAAAGTAATTAAGTAGAGAGTAAAATTAGTTAACACTTTTTTTGCCTTATAACTAAACTAAGCACTCTAACAGTTTTGCATTAAATTTTAAAGTAATAAAAACTACTTTAGTGCAGTAACTATAATCTAGCTATTAAAATTACTAATATTAAAGCTACTTATCTTTACCTTAGTCTTAATATTATACTTTATAAAAAGGGAGTGCGCTACTAATAAGTTAAGTTTATGTAATAGCTTTTTAATATTAACTATATCTTTAAATGCATATTAATCTCTTAAAAGTATCTCTAAACTGTATAGTTGTTCTAAAGCTACATAAATATGCAATATGCAGGCAGCAGATAAATAGGTATATAAGACTAAATTAACATAAAAGGTGTGTAAAAAGTTGCTAATACTAAAATTAAGCTGTCTTAGAAGCTAGAGTACTTTTGTAAGTTTATCTACCTAAGATGTAGAGAGCTAGCAAGTAGTTAGTAAGTGCGTGTTAGACAAAGAATTAGAAGAGTTAGGCAGCAGAGGAGATAATAAGAGCATAAAAAGCAGTAAGGATAACTCTATAGTATACTGCAGATTAAAATGCTAGAAGGTAGAAAAGCCTTAAGATAATGTTATTAAAATAGAAGATATAATAAAGCTAGCAAAGTAAGTAAGTAGCAGGCGTTAAGTAAAAAGATAATAATAAATAATATGTTTCTACACATAAAAGCTAGAATTTTTCTATTAAAGTAGAATTAATTATAGGTATAGTACTAATAATAGTATAAAGAAAGTAAGAGAGTTATAGCTACCTAAAAAGAGCTAAAAATTATTAAGAAGTTAATTTTCTAGCTATAGTTAAAAGAATTAGAAGCGTTACGCTTACATAGGCGCACTAAAGTCTCTTAGACAGGAGGAGCTTTAAGAAAATTATAGCTTCTAATTAGTTTAGAAAAAACTTAGCAGACTATAAGAAAACAGCTTTACTTTAAGGAGTATAGTGTGGCGCTAATCAAAGCCTCGACCGTCTGAGCTCGCTGAGATAAAAAATCGGGGCATTTCTTGGCACTGCCATCCGGAATTTTTTCCCCCTACTAAAATTGTATGTAAGATCGAAATTTCAACAGGATCCACTATATATCAATAAAAACCTAATAAAACCGCCCTAGGTAAGTTAAAGCTTTTAGTTTGCATAGAGGAGCGCGTATACTAACCTTTTTAAGAGTAACAGCGTGTTAGGTCACGATGTATCGCGCCCATGGCATCTCCAGCGTATCAGGCTCAGGACAACGGACAGGAACCACAGAAACAGCTTCTTGCTGTGCTGGAGCATAAGGAGCAGATTTTTTAGTAGCTTTTACTACTTTCTTAGAGGGAGGCTTGCTCTTTGTAGGCGCTGGGATACAGTAAGCTTCTTCTACTTGCTCCTATCACTAGATTGACTGACAACGCGCTGGCTTCTGTTTATCACCACTAGCAGGCTCCTTAGGCTTCTCCAACAGGCCCTGCGCCCTCGCTCGCGTAGAATAGGCTGGTAGGTTGCTCTCTAGGGGGCTAGGGCTGCTCTAGCCCTCTAATTAGGCCCATTGTTGTCCTATTACTCTAAAAAAAGCGCTAAGAACAGTATCTCTATATAAACTTAAGGCTTTAACCTACTAACAATGTTCCTAGGAAGAATTTGTTAATATATCTAGAATTCTGTTAAAATTTAATTACCCCATACAATTTTAGTAGGGGAAAAAAAGATCTGAGGTACGCTAAGAAATGCCCCGATTTTTGCATACAATAGATCTGACGTCTCGCTTAGCGCATAGGCCAGCATCTAATATAAGTCTACTAATCGCCTCTCTCCCTCCTGACACGCCCGAGAGAGGGACTCTTGAGAAGCGTCTTCGAGCAGATTCACGTGGCAAGGCCATCACGATCCTGAACGTCGTTGTCGAGGTGAAGACCGGAGCTGCGGCGACTAAGGGGGTTGCAAGATAAGTACCGGTACCTAACCCTAAACCCCCCCCCTACCTCTCTCCCCCCCCTCTCTCCTAGAGAACTAGGGATAAGTACTAGAGGACAAGACAACTGCGCAGGACCTAGGGGAGTTGTGAATTAATAGAATTAGAGGTAAAAGACATATGTTAGGGGCAGCAATTAACCTAAACACATATTAAGACGCGTAAGGCAACTAAAGCTAAGAATATAAAAAGATAATAAAGAAACTTAAGTAATAAAAGTAAAATAAATAAAGTAATTAATATTAACTAAAAGGCTTTTAAAGCCCTATAATTAACCTGCACTTAAGGCTAACTAAGAATAAAACATAATAAAAAAACAAGTATACTTAAAAAAAGGGTAAAAGCAAAATAAAAAAAAACCTACTAGCTATAGTTCTTACAGCACTTAAAAAGACCTAAGATAGAATAGTAGCTATAATAAAGTAAATAAAAAAACATATAACCTAAATTAAAACTATAATAAAAGCACTTACCTAAAAGGTAGAGGCACTAAAAGTAGAGAATAAAGTAATAGTAGATAAATTTAAGACCCCTCTAGCTAGATCTTATACACTGCCTAGTAGATTACTATCTTACGCTGCTATAGCACAACTGCCTCTAAGCAGCTAGCCTAGTAGCCTACAGACCTTTTCTACTAACACAGCACTTTTAATAATAATAGATACACTTTACTGCATAATTAACACATTTAGAATTAAAAAGATAGATAAAAAGAAGGTAAAACTAAGCAAGATTAGATAAGCTATTAAAAAAAAATATAGACAAACTATAAGCGCATAGAATAGTAATATGTAGTAGTAGTTAGAGACCTAAGGAACACTAATTAAATTAGAGTTACATATAAAAATAAAAGTAAGCTTTAAGTAGTTAAAAAGGCAGCTTATAAAACAGTAGCTAAGAGAGTTAGAATACTGCGCAACTAGCTCTTCCTAATTAAAGTAGATAACATTAACTAGCTAGTAGTGCTATTAAAGGAAGAATAAATCTAACTAAAAGTGCTAAAGGCCCTTAGAGCTAAAAACAAAGTGTAAGCAGTAAAAGTTAGCTAGCTAAGTAAAAAAGATTTAAAAAAGGCATATAGATAAATAGTAGTATATATTACTAAAAGCAGTAATACAGCCTAGCTGCTATAAAAATAGTACTTTTACATTAATAGAGAATCTGCATACACAAGACTTTTTAAACTGCAAAATAGACTATTATAGTGCTACTAATGCTAATAGCTAAGGCATAAGGCATTTACATGCATAAGGCAGCAGGTTTGTGCTAGGTGCGCTAGCAAAGAACACTACAGTAAATGCTAAGTAATAGTTCTTAAATGTGTACTTTATAAAAGCCTTTATAAATCTTTCTTTAGAAACTGTTAAGTGCTATACTTTAGTTAAGATGCCTAGAACACTTAAGATATTCTAACTTAATATAAAAAAAAACACAAAGTACTGTATAGTATAACGTACTTTACAGGCAAGTTGCTTACACACCTAAGTTGCTTACTTTTGCTAAGACTCTACTAAACTACTTTTCTTACACTAATGCATTCTCTACAACACTACTTAAATGCGCTAAAAGAATGTTAGATATAGCTTATACTCTAAGCTTTTAAATAAAACATTAAACTTTTAAAGAAACATGCTACAGCTATATACAGAGTCTCTTAAAAGATAATAAATAACTATAGCGCTAGACAACTTTTATAAGCTAATTCTATAGCTAACTTATAAAGGCTAGGTAATAATAAGAAGCAGGTAATTGTTAAGACTATACTTAAGCTATATACGTAAGGATTTTCCTCTTAGATAGCATTTATAGCTAATATAGCTAATTCTTTATGCGCTAAGCATAATCTAGGCTATATTAGCATAAACTAGCTTAGTACGTTTAGAAAGCATTATCTAGAGCTTAAAGTAATGTTTAAGCGTAGTACAACTATAAAAGAGCCTTCTGTAAGAGTTCTAAGGTAATTTAGAGTAGGTTTAGCCTTGTAGAGAATATTAAAGCTAAGTATAGTATCTAGGATAATAACATGTACAACTTTAGTAAGATAAGCTTTATTATAGGCTAAATATCTATTAACTATACTTGCGCTTAAAACTTTACTTTAAACTTTAAATAACGCTTTACAAATATACTAGGCTAGTTTATGCTAACATAGCCTAGATTACGCTTAGCGTATAAAGAATTAGCTATATTAGCTATAAATGCTATCTAAGAGGAAAATCCTTACGCATATAGCTTAAGTATAGTCTTAATAATTACCTACTTCTTATTATTACCTAGCCTTTGTAAGTTAGCTGTAGAATTAGCTTATAAAGGTTGTCTAGCGCTATAGTTATTTATTGTCTTTTAAGAGACTTTATACATAGCTGTAGTATGTTTCTTTAAGAGTTTTATGTCTTATTTAAAAGCTTAGAGTATAAGCTGTATCTAACATTCTTTTAGCGCGTCTAAGTAGTGTTGTTAGAAATGCATTAGTATAGAAAGAGTAGTTTAGTAGAGTCTTAGCAAAAGTAAGCAACTTAGGTGTGTAAGCAACTTGCCTATAAAGTACGTTAATAAATAATAAGTAACTATAAAACTTTACTATATTAGCTATTTAAGAACTTTATGTGTAAAGAAATAAAGAAAGAAGAATTATTACAACACTAGCTAGACACGCCTACTAGGCTAAATTTACGCTAACTGCATGTAGAGACAGAAGGTAGCCCTTGTAGAGTATACTCTAGATATAGAAAGACATTAAGGCTAAACAGCTGCTAGTATAGTTGCTAGACCTTACAGCAGTAACGCTACAACTACCTAGTTAAACAGTCCTAGTAGTGCTAGTCTATGTTAAGATAAGAGATAAGTAAGCACTAGAAAAGATAATAGATTATATCTAGACCCTAATCTAAACTACACACAACTAAACTAGAACATAAGTAGACATAGTCTTAGTAAGTAATTTTAACTAATCTAACTAATTATAAAAAGAGAACAATGTGTTAAACACTTACTAAAGTAAAGTAGACTTTATTATACACTTTATAGTAGACTATTTACTCTATAGCTTACTTCTTAGAGGTATAAAAACATAGCAGTAAGAAATAAGTAAGAGCACTATTAATTTAATACTAACTTTAAATAACCTAGCAGCTATAGCACTATACTATAAAGTTTATAAGATAAAACATAAGTTAAATTATAAAGTAATTAAAATAACTTTTAATATAAACACTTTAAAATAGTAAGTAAAAGCAAGACTATTATCTAAAAATATACTATAAAAAGTAATATAAGTAAAAGTTAAAAAGACACTTAAAGCTAAACTAATAAAGAGTAGTATATAGTAACAAACAGATAGGCTAATAGAAGCAGCATTAGAGGTAGTCTACAAGCTAACCTTAAAAGCTAGGTTCTTACTGTATGTAAAAAGATAGTAGACTGCAGACCTTACATAGTTATAAAAGGTATATACACACTAGAAGAACAAGGCAAAAGCAGAACAGTAAGTAAAAAAAATAAGTATAAAGATAGAATAATAAGTAAAGGCAGCAGTAAAGAAATTTTATAACACAATATAGTAATAGCGTAGAACCTACTAAGAGAACCTTTTAGTAAATAATGCTAATATTTAGAAAGCTATAAAATACTTTAAGCTAGATAGTGCTATAATATTTAATAAAATACCTCTTTTAAAAAGAACTAATAAATTAAGCATAAAAAGAAATTTAGAAATAGTAAATAAGTTACTATAGTTATTCTTTCTACTACTTCTAAACACTATTAAGAATAAAAGTAAACACTAGTAATGTAGCCTAGTTAACATGCCTAACCTAAGCATAGACAAACTAGAATGCTATCTGTGTATAGCTAAGCTGTAGAAGGCACTAGGTAATAATAGGCTTCTAGTTATAGTATAGAGGCAGCTATAGCTAGTTATAAAAAAGAGGATCCTACTTTTATTTTAAACATTACTAAAAAAGAGTGTTATCTTAGCATAGTAGAGAAACACTTAGATTATTTTACTTAAAAAGCTAAAAAAGTAACTATAAAGTAGTAAAGTTATAAAAACTAAATTTTTTACTATTAACTCTTAGTAAGATCTTTCAAGCTGTTGTAGTAAAAAAAAATATTATATATAATAAAAACATATAGGTTACTTCTTATAAACTACTTTAGTAAAAAAAAACAGTAATTAGTAGAATAAGTGCTATTAATGTTATAAAAACACATTTATAACATATAAAGATCTAGAAGAGTGCTAAGTCTAGTAAGCTTTAATGTAAAAAGAGCATATAATAGAGTATGCAAAGACAGGCTAACCTAGAGGCTCTATGCTAGAGGGATACTACTAGGCCTAGTATAATAGATAGATGCCTTTTGCTTTAATTATATAGCAACTATTACAGTTAACAGCTACACGTCTAAGAAAAAACTACTGCCTTAAGTAGAGCTTCTATAGAGATTCTTTTTCTTTTTAATTTTATTTCTCTTTTTTAACGCTAATCTAGTCTAGCACTAGATTAATTCTTTTAGTAGTTTATTTACTTTTATAGATAACTATAACACTTAGTTAATAAAACTCTTAGCTAAAAAAAATTATATAAAACTCTAAAACATTATTAAAAAAGTAATAAAGTAAAAAAAAAAAAAGTAAAGTAACTTTTAAAAAAGATAAGACTACTTTAATATACTTTATAAAAAATAAAAGTAAAATAAGTATAAAACTAGTAAGTGTTAAAAAATAGCTAGTTAAACTAATAATAAAAGCTAAAATTCTAGGCATTATTATAAATATAAGGCTAAGATATAAGCAGCACATAGTAAGAGTAGTAGTAAAAGGCCTAAGAGCAGCTCTAGTAAGGCAGTTACAGATAGTCTTCTCTGCTACAGCCTAGCAGCTTTTTAAGTTAACAGTAGCACTAGTAGTAGACTACACATTAAGTGTATAAATGCACGCTTACAGCATAACTTTTATAAAAGTAATAAATAAAATATAAAAAATAAAATGTTAAGCTATTATAGGCTGCTTTTAGACAGTTACTATAGCTGTAGTAAAGGCAGAAGTAAGTCTACAGATGTTAGATATGCGCACCTACTGTTAAGACAGAAGGAACGTTTGACGAAAGCTGCTACATAGTACGAGCAATAAGCTCGAACAGTATGTTGCTGCAAATTGCAGCATTTTGCAGCATTTTGCAGCATTTTGCAGCATGTTGCAAGCTGGTCGCGCATAGGGCTAGTGCGCGAGGGACTCGGATCGGAAAAACAAAAGCTGAGCAGCAACACGAGTAGAGCAGAAAAAGGATTAATAAATTAACACAATTAATACAATTAATTAATCATCCTATACATTATATCTAAACCTATTATTTATCTTAGGAAGCCTAGAAACAGTGCTTTAATCTGACAATTAAGAGTCTTAGTGCCTCCATCAATACAAAATGGCCACCTAGCCTCCTCGAGACGCGACAGTCGTCCTTCGAGACCACACCGACTACAGAGCCTGGATGATGCAGCTGCAATTGAGATGTGTAGCGCACGGCATCTGGCCGCAAGTGGATCCTAAGTTGACTATCTAAATGATCTCCAAACCAAGAGCTCTAGAGATGCCGCTAATAGCTAAGTTTTCACCAGCCTCTAACGTTAAAACGCCTACGCACCTGAACAAGCTATTAACAAGTAGTGTTAGAGCCTTTAAAGAAGCTATTAAATACTACAAGATTAAGGCTAACAAGTACAAGAGTAACAGACATAATTATAAAAGAGAGCAATTAAGCTTCTAACAGATTATTGTCTTTATCTAGTTAACAGTTAGCCCGCATCTGCAGTGTACATGCTGTTCCCTAGATTAACTACTTAGATAGTAGATTACAAACCTTAAAGCTATAGTAGGCGTTAACAACTAATTTAAACAAGAACATGCGCATAACTAATATAATGCATCTCTAAAGCTGCTAAGAAACGCGAGCATATAGAACCTGTAGCTAGCAGAGTATAACTACGCTGCTATAGAAGCAGAGACACAAAATGTTCTAGAAACAACGCAGTTTAATGCTGTAGCAAAGGACTTTTTAACTACTATAAATAAAGTTGCCCCTTATTAGTCTATAACCTTTTAGGAAAGCAGACAGTTTGCACTAAACATAAATTAGAAAAAAATAATAAAGCGCTTTTAAGAACATATAATGTTAAATTATCTAATACATATAAAAAAGCATAAAGCTGCCTTTATAACAGATAACTTATTATACTTTGCTAAAAGTAGAAAGACTACCTAGGGCACAAATAGGGACGCCTATAGTGCAGAAGTTGTAATGTTAAGAAAATAGAGTAAACCTTAATATTAATGTTATTAAGAAGATAATAGAAAGTTATTCTTAAGCTAGAAACCTGCTAAAACAGGAAGCACTAAATGTTCTACATGCAGACACATCTATGCACTAAAGGACTACTTCTATGTCTATCTAGACAAAGCACTAGACTAGTAGATGCTAAATAAAAGAGTTAAAAAGCTTATAGCATTAAAGCGTAAGCACAACTTAGAATTTTAAGGCCTGCTAAGAGGGCAGCGTAGACATAATTTAAGAATACTAATCCTAAAGAGTTTACATACACCTACGCTAGAGATATAAGAAGACTAACTTAAAAGCTAGAAAGTATTAAGAGTTAAGGTAGCTGCATTGCTAGCTATAGTTAATTTAAACTAGAATAGATATCTGCTAAGAGAATTATTTATCTTTAACTTAGGCTTAACATGCTACATTATAAACAATCTTAATTAGATCTATAACTATTGTCTACTAACACTAAAAGACTTTATCTAGTCTAGAAACTCTTACATATAGATTTAAAGCTATAGATTAATTACACTAAGCTTAAAAAGCAAGCATAGAACACACAGTTAAGTATACAGTCTTATACTACATAACGCTGCACTGTGCCTAGACCTGCCTACTGTAACAGAAAGGAATCTAGTAGGACACATAAGCAGAGCTAACTGCTTTAAAGGCCCTAGACAGAATAATAATTAAAGATTTTATAAAGATCTATAGCTAATAGGTGTTAAAGTACTATCTACTACAGGAGGGCTTATATTATACACACATAATTAACATAAGAACTAAATGTAGTCTATAAAAGGCATTAGTAGAGCTATAGCATAAGCGTCTAGGACACCCTAGACTAGCTACACTTTAACACCTTATATAGTAAGCTAAGGGGGTGTAAATTAAAGAAATTACAACAGTCTAATGTAACTTATGTAGCAGAGCTAAGATATAACAATAAATTAGCTGTGCGCTATAAATTAGCAACAGTAGACCTAGTAAGAGACTGTTAATTAATTTCTATGTATATAAAGCATAGAGCATTATAAAAGAGCAGAGTTAAATGCTAATTACTAATAAGTATTCTAGCCTCTAGTAAGACCTCTACTTTAAGAATAATAGGCCTACTAAATTAATTATTAAAGCTTTTATAATCTTTATTCTTTTTCTAAAGAACTATTATAACATTACTATAAAAGTTATTAAAGCTAATAACAAGATTACAACAGTAAAACTAGAGGTAGAACGCTAGCTAGCATTGCATAAAATAACTGTTAAGCCTTTAGCACTAGATACACAAGCCTAGAACAGAGAAGCTAAACGCTTAGAGAGTGTAAACAAGGAGAAGTTACAGGCTATGCAACTAGATGCTAACCTACTATAAGATGTATAGCTATACATTACTAGAGCTAGCGTATACCTATACAATTAGACGCTAAACTATGCTAATAACTAGAAGACACTATATAAGATCTTCTTTACATAAGTAGCTTTAAATAATAAAGTTATTATATTAATTTAAAAGCTAAGCTTTACACATCTAAAAGCTTATAGCTGCAAAGCATTTATAATAATTAATAACACACATTAGAATAAATCTAAGCTACAGAGGCTAGACCTAAAGGCGTAGATTAGATATCTAGTTAGGTACTAATTATTAAACATCTACTGTGTATAGATACTACTGCTAGCAAAAGTAATCTGTACACGTAATATTATTTTTAATAAACACTTAATCTTTAGCAGTAAGCCTAAAGACCTAATAGATAACCTTATACATAACATAGTAAAGAAAATTACTATATACATTAGAATAATTAAGCTTTTAACACCTAGTTATTAGCTAAAGACAGAGTTATTTTATAAAAACAACACTATAGATAATAAAGTAGACCTACTAGGCTACTATTAAGAAAGAAAAATTAGAGATAACTATCTGTCTTCTCTAAATACTCTGCTACCTACAGCATTGCTTATGCAGTTAATAGCTAGAGCAGCACTAAAGCTAAGCTAAATAGAGTTATTAAAGACTGTACTATAGGCTGTAGCTTTTATAGCTAGCATAAGATCTAAAAGTATAGGAAAGCATAGCAGTAAGACACTAGATAAAGCAGCATTAATAAAAATGCTATTTAAAAAAAAGACACCTTATAAAAGCTAGCTGCTACTTTTACTATTAACCTAAAAGTAACTAGGGGAGTACTCTTTATATAAAATGTTTAAGGCAGCAGAAAGAACGCACCTAGACAGTTATTAGATAATAAAATCCTAGACAGAGGTCTAGACAAAGCTAATTAAGGCAGCTAGACAGCAAATTCTAGATTATATGTAGGTGTACACCTACAAGCTTAATAAGCACTATAAATTGCAAAAATGTAAGGCGTAACTAGTAGTCTATAGCAATTAACAGAGAAACATTACTACACAAGATACTTACACTGCTACTCTAGCAAAACACTTATTTTAAATGCTAATAGTAATATCTGCACACTTTAACCTAGAGCTTAAACAATACAACGTAACTAACGCGTTTATACATGCAGCAATTAACTGCAATATCTACATGCAGATGCTAAGAGGCTATTAGAAACTAAGTATAATACTAAAGCTTTAAAAAGCACTATACAGCCTATAAATTTCTCCTTTAATTTAGTAACACTATTTTATAATAACCTTTAAAGGCCTTAGGTTCTTAGCTGTTCTACATAAACCCTACTACATAACTAAAGCTAGAATATTTGTCTTCTTCTACATAGACAACCTTATTATTGCGTACAGAAAAGGCTCTAAAGCAGATGCACAGCGTGTAGTAGACTAGTTACAAGAGAAGTATACTCTAATAAGAGGCAAGAACCTACAATAGTTTCTAGGAGTTAAGATTATTAGAGATTAACAGTAATAAATAATTTAGCTATTATAGGCATTATATATTAATAAAATAGCTAGGCTAGCTAATAGAAAGGACCTGCAGCATGCTACACCTATAAGTAGAATTAAACTTATGCTGTAATCTAGTTTTACAACCCTATTAGAAGTAAATTAATATTAGTAGAAGATTAGATCTCTGCTTTTTACAGCAGTTACTACAAGACTAGACATTGCCTTTACTACATTACGCCTTGCACAGTTTCTCACAAATCCTGCATCTAACCATTAGGATGCAGCTAATCAAGTCATCCTGTACCTACATGCGACACAGACGTACGCACTCTAATTAGGAGGAGAAGACTACTTTATAGTAGCAAGTAATGCGTTATTTATAGATAATACACTAGATAAAAAGAGCTTTTAGGGCTATGTTATTTAACTATTTAGTAGATAGATTGCATAGCAAGTAAATAAACAAGATATAGTTATAATGTTAATAACAAAAGCAGAATTACTTGCACTGTTCTAAGTTACTAAGGAAGCTATGTTTATAAGAATGCTTTTTAATAAACTGCAGGTTAAAATGCCTAATTTAACTATTACAATCTAGTGCAACAACAAGCAGACAATCTAACTAGTAAACAAAGAGATATCTTAACTTCAAACCAAGCTCTAACATGTCAACATCCATAACCACTAGCTCTGACAGGAAGTCTCTTGACAAACAATCAAGGTTGTCTATGTCCCCTCCAGCAAGATGCTTGCGGACGGACTCACTAAAGCGCTTCTAGCCAGCAAATGGCCAAGCTTTCTTTAGCAAATTCGGCTAGTTGACGTTAGGGAGAGGATAGTCAGTTAGGAAGCGGATATGGAAGAGATTGAAGCAAGAATGGAAGCCCTGGAAGCATACTAAGGATGCGCAATCGGGAACCAGCTTGAAGCATGTCCAAGCTGAGGGGGTGTGTCAGATATGCGCACCTACTGTCAAGACAGAAGGAACGTTTGACGAAAGCTGCTACATAGTACGAGCAATAGGCTCGAACAGTATGTTGCTGCAAATTGCAGCATATTGCAGCAAATTGCAGCAAATTGCAGCATGTTGCAGGCTGGTCGCGCATAGGGCAAGTGTGCGAGGGACCCGGATCGGCAAAACAAAAAGCCGAGCAACACGAGTAGAGCAGAAAAAGGATCAATAAATTAACACAATTAATACAATCAATCAATCATCCCATACATTATATCTAAACCCATCATTCATCTTAGGAAGCCTAGAAACAGTGCTTCAATCTGACAACAGACAGTGCATAAACGCTACATAGTAAGAGCTATTAAGATGTAGATTAATGTCTACACACTACTAAAAATAAACTCTATGTTAAAATTTTAAATTATAGGCTTTTAATAGTTTTAATTACTACTATAAAAAATTATAAAATAGCTAAAAAAGCTTAATAATAACTAAATAAAAATAATTAATTTATATAGTATATAGCTATAGAACTAGTACATCTTAGTAATAATTAAACTAGACTAAGTAAAGGCTATAATACTAGCTAGCTAGTGTAATAGTATTAGAATTATAATAAGCGCATCTGTCTAGCTTAGTATAGTAGGGATAAAAAAGGCAATAGATAACATGTAAAAAGAAGTGCTTACTTAAGCTACTACTTTATCTTTTACTTTAAAACCTAGGCTAAAGTAAAACTTCTACATAGTAGAGCTAGCAGTAATAGCAGCAGCGCTAACCTCTCTTCTAACATGGTAGACAGTAGACTAGGTTATTATTCTTACTAGCAGCTAAGCAGCTATATAGGCAATATGCTAGCTACAGAATTAGTCTAGCTAAGCTAGCATTAAACAGATTTACAACATAACTTAAGTACTAAAAAAAGGCAGTGCTTTATATATATAGTATAGTGCCTAGCAGGAAGCAATAATTTAGTGAAAAAGGCTAAAAAAGTAGTAAAAAAAGCTATAGTAAATAGTAGTATACTAACTAAACTTTTTTACTAAGTAACGTTAATAGTAACTAAGACTATAGTAAGAAACTAAAAATAAAAAAAAGACTTACTAATAAAAAAAAATACTTATATTGTCTGTACGCAGCAGCAGCGTCGCGGCCTGGATACGAACGATCGCGCACGAGCAGGATCACGTATCTATGTCACATGATGCTCGTGCGCGAACCTCCGTGCGCGAACATCTAGATATCCCCCTTTTCCTCCGTACAGAGGAAAGACAAGAGCAATAGAACCAGAAACATGTTGCCCTCACCTTACCTACCTCGTACGCTGTGCACACCGTACACCACTCTTACTCTTGCTACTTAAGTGCTCATACCATAAGCAGCTAGCTGTCGGAGCCTATTCAACATATATAAAATAAATATAGCTTTACTAAAAAAATATACTAAAAAGCTCTATAACACTCTAACCTAGTAAGAAGTAAAGATACTAGCATAATTATAAAGTAGAATAACATAGCTAAACATATACCTAAACTAAATAAAAGCTGTAGACTTAAACACGTGTATATATAGTTAAGTAAAAGAAACTATTTAGCAGTTTTTTTTTAATGCTAAAAATAGAACACACTTTAAATATAAATGCTTTAGTAAATAGAGACTAAAAAAAAAAAAAAAACCTCTTTTTCTTTTTAAAAAAAAAGGCACTAATAGACCTAGTAGAATAGTTACTAGACATTAACATAGTAAAAATAACAGTTAAGTACGCAATAGCAATAAGCTACTTAGAGTAAGAAAGAAAATAGAAACCTAGAACTATAAAGATAATAGTAAAAAAAAGACGCTTAATACTAACTTTATATAATAGTAGGTTCTGCTTTACTTACTAATAAAAGAACTTTAAACACTTTAAGAAGAGACTTTAAGAACACTTACTATAAATTATAATTAGGGGGATATGTAACAACTACGCTAGATAGCAGAGCAGGAGGCATGTAAGGGCTATAAGGAGTTAAGCCAACACTAAGGAAGCGCTTATGTAATAACGCACTAGTGCCCTCTAGGCTAGAGCCGGGCGTAATAAAGACATCCATCCATCCACCTTCGACCCCAGTCTCCTGGCAGCATGAGCGCTGTGAGGCGTTTGCCTTGCTCAAGACCATTCTTTTCGATTGCCGGGAGATGGTTCAGTATCTGATCCGTGATCGCGGCGTCAACCCGTGCAGCAGCAATTCCCCGTACTTTAAACCCGAGCTCAGACTGCTACCGCTTGTCATAGCCGTGGGTTCAGGAAGTGTGGAAATGGTATCCTTGGTCAAAGAGCTGGGAGGAAAAGCGGAGCCACAAGACCTACACCGGAGCAACTTTGACGATAGACTTGCGAAGCAGAGATCTATTAAAACCCACCATCGGCACTAGGCCATTGATGTTCTCAATCTACATTACCTAATGGTGGAGATAGAACGGCAATGGAAAGATGTCTTGGATCATCTGTTTGCAGTTACGGAGCTCTCCATGCGCTAGCCACCAACACTCCTTCGGCGTACCGCCGCCTAGCAATGCCACCTGCTGCAGCCTAGAGCTATCGGTGGCCTTAAGTCACATGATGGGTTCATCTAGTACTATATAAACACGTAGTTGCCCTCCTTTAGCAATGAATCCAGTTCCTCATGCATCTAGTGCTCCTCCTAGCTTCACAATTTCATTCAAGTTTCATGCTTATTACCTCCTTCGGAGGGGTTGTTATTCATTATACATATTGCTTGACAACTTGAAAAAGTTCATTTCTCTAAAAGCGACAACAATATAATCCTCTGCATCTCGTCATCCTCATCCTGCCCGGGATCCATTGTCCTCAATCCCGCGAACCCCTCACGCTCACTCCTCGCCAACGCCCTCGTCAACGCCTCATCATCCTCATCCTGATCCGCCGGTCCCTGGGCCGGCGGTGAGCCGTATAGCTCAAAAACCTCCTGATTATCCAAGGGCAGCACAGGTTTCGGCGGCGCGCGTGTCGCTCTAAGCCGGCGTCTGACCCAATTGTTAACATCGTTTGGGGTTTCCGCAAAGGCGCTTGGGTCGCTGCTACTGCTGCTACCGCTCCCACTGACGTTTCGAGAGAGATCAGGATTGTCGTCCGGTCGGCGGAGCAAAACGCTTCGCCGTCGACGGAGAGATTCGCGCTTTTGGGCCATAGGGGTGAGTTCTGTTGCAGAAGAGCTTGGAGTAGGGGATTCAAAGGGGAAGTCAATAGAGTTGCCTGATTAATTGTGGGAGTATACTTACTAGGTCTCTTGAGGGGTTCACCCTCGGCCAAACTTCTAGGAAACCCACTTATGGGAATGCCGCTGCTCTTCTTTTCGTCGATGAGGTGGAGATCTATTGCCACGAGGGCGGTCTGTTGAGACACAGGGATGACTATGGAACCGACATCAAAGGATGCGGTTTCTGTCATCATTCGGATGATCTCTCTGATCAGGTAGATATATTGTGTCCTCTCGCCATGTCGTGCTTCTTGCACTTTGAAGTACGGTTGAAAGGGGTGCCGTTGGTGTCTCATAATGTAGACGCCGAGGTTGCGTAGGTTATCTGAGCCTCTGGCGAAGCGACAACGGATTGTGCCTAGGAATGTTCGTAAGCACACAATCGTAAGAATAACATCTGCCCTGCCAACAACTTTATCCCGTGAAATGCTCAGAGGGCATAGTGACTCACCTGGTATAACAAAGTTGTCATCGACTTCCCTGAGTGGCCCAGCCTTCTCAAAGTAAAAGCAGCTTGCAACAAGCCGATGGGAAATTGATATGATCTTGGTGCGCATTCTGGCCTTATTCATGTCTTCGCTGACGCTAGCGTGCAGCTGGTCGATTTGGTTCTTATCGTCCATCTTCGGGGTGCGAAATCCAACCCGGGGATTGACCCGTATATATCGTTGAGCTTGAATGTGCGACGAACTCGCTGTTATCTCTTTACGGAAGTTTTTCCACGTTGCTTCCGAATCCAGAAGATTGTCGACACGCTTGAAGAGCACATTGATCCAGGAGTTAACTTCGGGGAAGGCCCAAAAGGCAGGAATGCCGCGCGGTCGCGGTTCGGATCGTCGTGATAACAGTACGTTTCTCGTTTTTTGACGTCTCTGATCCAAATGACACGGATCTATGAAGCCCTCGGTATCCTCCCCATTGTGGCCAGTTCCGATGGATAAGAAAATATCTGGATGCTGCTCTTCAACATCTGGCCAGATAAGCCTGCTTTCATATTTTGCAATGACCACTGGGTTGTTGTGAAAGACAGCGCCGTCTATAAAACCTTCCTTTGTGCGCTGGTTAACGAAGGGCTTAAAGAACGTTGGCGCAGCTGATGTTGCTCTTGCCCTATTGAAAAGTTACTGAAGAATGATGTGACCGATCCGAATCACTTACGCTTCCCAGAGCTTGAGTCCACTTGAAGGGTCATCCGGACGATCAAGACGATAACTCGCTGGCAGGTATTAGAGACGTTGACACATCGATCCGTCAATCTTACCTTGATCGTCGGTCGCTCTGTTATAGTTTGCGAAAATGACAGCTTGTTCGCCGGTTTCACAAGAAGCAGTGACGGCGACTTTGCGTGCTCCACTAGCTACATCACGAGTTCCGCCGAAGATGGCCTCGTCCTTGAAAGTTTCCTTTAGTGCGTCTTCTAGAGGCTTAGTACGGTACTTGCTCTTGCCGAGCTTCAAACCGCCAACGAACTTTGGTGTAAAAGCTTTGTCGACAAGCTTTTTAAAGCGTTGAATGCTGTCCCTGACGTCCCACCTTTTTACTCCGAGCGCGAGCGCGAGTATCCCTCCTGTGCTATCGTGTGCCGTTAGTAAGGGGGTTAAGACATGCCAAACAGCGTATGTTCTACTATCGGCCGTAAATATTCCAGTCAATAGAATAGAATACGAACCTAGTTCCGACTATCAAGTCGAAGAAATCCATGATTGGAATTTTCTGCCCCAATTCTTTTTCTATACGAAGAAGAACTTCGAGGATGACAATACCCCGCATTCCACCACTAGTTGTATTAGTTAGTCTCTGGAAATACAAGGGGGCGGGTCGGCACTTACCCGTCAAGGCTCAGGACGCGTACACCAGCCAGTGGCGGTTTAAAGTGTACCTCCCAAGGCGTAGGGAAAAGGGTATCACCCTCATGAAGTGGACATGCGGCCATAAAATACAGACCGCTAGTGCCTTCGTGGCGTTGTCCAAAGCCTTTAACACACGGCGTACAGAGCACATGACCACAAGGAAGCGGATGTTCCGCCATCTCTCTCAAACAGCAGAAGCACGTGGAATGACTGACAAATTTCTGAGCCCCACCGAGCCGTCCATAGAAGGCGTTGATGTTAGTGTGATGCAAACTGGTAGTCGCAACAAGCTCGCTCGTCGTTGGGTTGTGTGCAATCTTTTGCTGGGCTGTGTTCTTAAAACTCGATAGGTTTTGCAGTAAGAACGATTCCCAGTCGTCTGCAAAGTTATCCCAAGTAAAGTTCGACTGGTATTCACCGGTACCGATTATTTGGCCTTTCTCATTCTGGTGTCCTTTCTTGTGGCGATCTTTGACATTGACACAACGGCCACGTCGATTAGTGAAGGTGCATGGCCAGAATATAGCGCAGAAATCATCCAATGCAGTGTCACAGTAGTCGATGTATGCTTTCTCGAGTATTTGTTCAGTGGGACCTTGGTTGGATTAATTGAAGACCATCTTGAAATGCAAATGCCCATGGGAGAGCCGTGAATGCCATCCAGCAGAGACGTACCTTTGAGATTCTGACGAACGCAATCCAGCAGTATGCATGAGCTTACCATAGAGCTCAGCTCCCGGAAGATTCTCCTTGGATCGGCGAAGCGACGACTGTTCTTGATCGCGACGGCTAGCTTTAGGATATTGCCTCCAAAGTCGGAAGGGATAGGGTTTATCTTAACGGCAACATCCATGAAGTTGAACGGTGTATCTAGATTCTGGGCGAAATGATCGAACGCGTACTGCAGATATATATTCAACTCTTCAGAATTTGAGAGCATGCTGTCGCACGTGTCTCACGCGATATCATACCCATGTACTGCACTATTCACTCATTAGGCATAGCTCCTATCTCGTACAGTATATAGTCAGCTTAGAGCTCTATCGAGCTCCTCAGACCTTACAATACACTCATTCCACCTTGTTTGGATCTCGATCCCTTGTCGAGTCGTTTGCCATATGTCCCCTCCTCAGCTCATGCAAGAGTTATGAGCCCGGAGTCGCGCTCCTGACTAGTCCTCTAGTCACCACTGCACAGTTAGCTTTTGCATCTAGCTTCAGGGCCCCGCG